>NC_056745.1:1540242340-1540454840 GCF_019279795.1 Protopterus annectens | reverse complement strand
AAAGAATATCTCCTCTAGAAGCAAAAAAAGAAAAAAAAATAATAAGAAACCAAAGCTTAAATCAAATCAATGTGCGTAAGCAATATTATAGTGCTTATACTGCCAAAGGAATATTTATTTTCTAACATACACTAGGTATTTCTGTATTACACTACTTTTATGTGGTGCTGCCTTTTTTTACTAACATCTAAAACTGTGCTGCATAAAGATTTAATTTATGCTGCTTCTCAGAGATTGCTGGCATTTTTGTTTTATTTTCTTGTGTCAGCAGCTTTTCCATCTGCTCAAAACTTTATGTGACATGCTGGAATTATATTGTTAAACAAGCCACATACTTGTACATTAACTCATCTATCAGAAACATATTACAAATTGTATTTCATTCCAAGAAAGTGGCCTTTTGTTGACCTGTTGCAAAACATCAGAGCCTGAACATTTTCTATTATCTTCCACTGAAATGGAAAGCAGATTTTAAATCTTATATAATTGCAATGCTCTGATGCAATTTTCCTGAAAAAAATGACTACAACCATTTTATGGAGTGCCATTTTATCTACATTGCAATCCGACTTGCTGTCACGGAAGTTTAAATTGAATGGGATACTTGATACGGCCATTTTCTGTTGCAAATGTCTCATCTTTAAATACTGTTTTCATAGTGAAATCCTTTCTCAAACTATGTGTAATTGATTTTCAGCTGTACTGACAATTGGGTGTTAAAAAGGGAAGCTGCATCAACAATTTAGCATTTTAAAGATGTCAGCCTAAGGCTTAGGAACAATATAGGAAAATGCAAGTGTTTTCCCTTTTATTTTTTAACAAAACTGAGCAAAACTATAAAACATCATTGATGTGCTAGTTTTATGTAAGCTGCCATCAGCATGTAGAATGTTTGTATAATTATTTTTTTCTATCTTCATGTACGTAATCATTTTTTCCAACTTTTTTCAGTTACAACAAAATGGTACGTATAACTATTTACATTTTACTATAAATGTAAATATGCTGTCAAGTTGCCCTTTGGAATTGTAGAAATTTCTATAAATCTGATCCTAAATAATACATATTATGACAATTTATTACAGTTCCTTCTTATATAGTATAGCACTGTGTTTGTTATTAATTACGTAGAAGGTCTGATTATTACATAGACAGACAGACACGCAGATGCACACACTATTAAACATGGCTGTTTTATGCAAAAGATTCAGACGTGAGATGAAGACTGGTTAGACACAATCAAAAACAAATAAAGCAAGAATAGCCAGTCAAACATAGCAGAGTAAAACCAAACTAATTTATCAAAATGCACGAGACAGAAGATAAGTGGTTTCATGCCCACACACTAGGTGCTTCATCGTATTTACAAAGTAATAATTAAACAACCACTTAAATACAAAGTTACCTAGTAGGATCATGTGATTAAATACAAAGTTACCTAGTAAGAGCATGTGATTAAATACAAAGTTACCTAGTAAGAGCATGTGATTAAATACAAAGTTACCTAGTAAGAGCATGTGATTTGAGTAGGGGTTTTAAAGGAACTGTTTCATTCAGTTCAGTGCCACTATCATCTTGTAATTCAATAATCCATTTAATCTAAAGGCATTCTGTTTTTGCTGTAGTATCACTATCCCTATTATTTCACTTAAAGAGTTATAAAACATACATTTAAAACAGTGTTCACTACTATTATTAAGAACATGTTTACTCAATGCATTTCTCATATCAAGTTTCCTTATTTCATTCAAGTGTTCACATATATGTTGTTTTAAAGACCTGTTAGTTTTACCAACTTAGTAGCTATTACACAACACACAAAATCCTAAGTATACAAGATTACAACTCTTGAAATCAGCATAAAAATTGAAAATCATAAGACCTGCCACTGATACGATGTATATATTTTGTACTACTGTGAATATGTTTACACATGTTAAAATTCCTGCAAGGGTAGATACCAAACCTAACAGATTTTAATAAATTCCTATGAAAAGATTTAAAACAAAGTAACTTTTTCAAAGATTTGTTGTTTTTAAAACAAAAATGTGGAACATCATCCAAAAAGGCCTTACATCATTCATCAGAAGTAAGACCATGCCAGTTTTTCTGAATAATCTCACACACTAACTGGATAGCATTTGAATAAGTTAGACACATTCTAAAATTATTCTTATTAGAAACAGTAGATTCAAACCCAGTACCAATATTCATACGGGCAGAAAGGTAAGGTTTTGTAGAGTCTTCCTCGTGCCTTAACACTTCATTGCAAGCATATTCAAGTTCACCTCCTGATACCCCTATAGAAAACTTATTTCTAAGGTCTTTAAATGAATTAAACATAATTTCATTATCAGCACTGAGCCGAGCATGTCTATAAAACTGCCCCTTAACGACATTGCGATGTACATGCTTAGGGTGCATACTGCTTCAGTGGAGCACTGTTAACCCTACACTGTTTCTTGTATAAAATGGTACGTATAACTATTTAAATTTTACTATAAATGCAAATATGCTGTCAAGTTGCCCTTTGGAATTGTAAAAATTTCTATAAATCTGATCCTAAATAATACATATTATGACAATTTATTACAGTTCCTTCTTATATAGTATAGCACTGTGTTTGTTATTAATTACGTAGAAGGTCTGATTATTACATAGACAGACACACAGATGCACACACTATTAAACATGGCTGTTTTATGCAAAAGATTCAGATGTGAGATGAAGACTGGTTAGACACAATCAAAAACAAATAAAGCAAGAATAGCCAGTCAAACATAGTAGAGTAAAACCAAACTAATTTATCAAAATGCACGAGACAGAAGATAAGTGGTTTCATGCCCACACACTAGGTGCTTCATCGTATTTACAAAGTAATAATTAAACAACCAATTAAATACAAAGTTACCTAGTAAGAGCATGTGATTAAATACAAAGTTACCTAGTAAGAGCATGTGATTAAATGCAAAGTTACCTACTAAGAGCATGTGATTAAATACAAAGTTACCTAGTAAGAGCATGTGATTAAATACAAAGTTACCTAGTAAGAGCATGTGATTAAATACAAAGTTACCTAGTAAGAGCATGTGATTAAATACAAAGTTACCTAGTAAGAGCATGTGATTAAATACAAAGTTACCCAGTAAGAGCATGTGATTTGAGTAGGGGTTTTAAAGGAAATGTTTCATTCAGTTCCGTGCCACTATCATCTTGTAATTCAATAATCCATTTAATCTAAAGGCATTCTGTTTTTGTTGTAGTATCACTATCCCTATTATTTCACTTAAAGAGTTATAAAACATACATTTAAAACAGTGTTCACTACTATTATTAAGAACATGTTTACTCAATGCATTTCTCATATCAAGTTTCCTTATTTCATTCAAGTGTTCACATATATGTTGTTTTAAAGACCTGTTAGTTTTACCAACTTAGTAGCTATTACACAACACACAAAATCCTAAGTATACAAGATTACAACTCTTGAAATCAGCATAAAAATTGAAAATCATAAGACCTGCCACTGATACGATGTATATATTTTGTACTACTGTGAATATGTTTACACATGTTAAAATTCCTGCAAGGGTAGATACCAAACCTAACAGATTTTAATACATTCCTATGAAAAGATTTAAAACAAAGTAACTTTTTCAAAGATTTGTTGTTTTTAAAACAAAAATGTGGAACATCATCCAAAAAGGCCTTACATCATTCATCAGAAGTAAGACCATGCCAGTTTTTCTGAATAATCTCACACACTAACTGGATAACATTTGAATAAGATAGACACATTCTAAAATTATTCTTATTAGAAACAGTAGATTCAAACCCAGTACCAATATTCATACGGGCAGAAAGGTAAGGTTTTGTAGAGTCTTCCTCGTGCCTTAACACTTCATTGCAAGCATATTCAAGTTCGCCCTCCTGATACCCCTATACAAAACTTATTTTTAAGGTCTTTAAATGAATTAAACATAATTTCATTATCAGCACTGAGCCGAGCATGTCTATAAAACTGCCCCTTAAGGACATTGCGATGTACATGCTTAGGGTGCATACTGCTTCAGTGGAGCACTGTTAACCCTACACTGTTTCTTGTATAACTTAGTACTCAGGCCCTTAGGTGTAGAGAAAACACACGCATCTAGAAAATCAGCGCTAGTAGGAGAGTGGCTAAATGTGGACTTAAGAAATGTAGTCGTTTGATGTAGATAGTCCACAAATTCATATAACGTCTGAACAGAACCTGACCAAACAAAAAACACATCATCAATGAAACTTGCATAAAAAGGAATAGACTTAAGAAAGAAATTACACTTATCATCAAAAATGTATAAGGATTCTCAAAATTCCAGCACCATGTTCACATAACTATTTGTGCACACGGTGCCCATAGCTACATCTACTTTTTGATGAAAAAACTTATCATTAAAAGTAGAAACATTGTTTGTCAAAGTAATATTAAGCAGAGAACATATAAAACATATCTTAGCAGTATTATAGGATGAGTACTTAGAAACAAATTCCAGCCTAACATCATTGGGGATCACAATAAAATGAGACGTAACATCCATAGTAACAAGGACATAATCCTTAGGTATACAAGTGCTAGACTAATCATGAAAAGTGGACATAAAATGTTTATTGTCTCTCAAAATACTCTCAACACTGTCAAGAGTGGGGTGAAGTATCTTCTCAATATATATGGAGTGAGGTTCTGTTGCCCACCCACGACCAGAGACAATAGGTCTCTTCGGTGGACTAACCAAGGATTTATACACTTTAGTGAGGCCATATTAAATTGTATGGTTGGATGTTGAACCATAAAATACTCAAACAAATCCTAATCAATTGCACCCTCCATTAATAAATCATACAAAGCTGAGTGTACTTCATCAATAAAATGATAACTTTCAAAGCTTTTATGCTCACAATAGCAAGATGAGTCATTCAAAAGAAAGTCCATGCATTCTAAATAGTTCCTAGTGTCCATAAGTACCACAGCACCCCCTTTATCAGCTGGACGTACCTGTATACAGTCCAACAAAACAATCTCACATAAAACATTATACTCCAGTTCAGTAAGATTGTGAAAGTTTTTTTTCTGTGTTTCCTTCCTAATGTTCGATAAATATCAAACTCACAGATATTCTGAAGGACTTCAACAAGAGGTGGATTCACTGGAATAATTTGACTGGTTTTCCTAAAACCTGAAAATTTGTTGTACACTACAGCCATACAATAATCTCAGAGACTGAGTTGGTTTTGCCCAGATTTCTTGGTCAAAAAAGTTTTGAGGT
The DNA here is from genome assembly GCF_019279795.1 of Protopterus annectens. Lineage (NCBI taxonomy): Eukaryota > Metazoa > Chordata > Ceratodontiformes > Protopteridae > Protopterus > Protopterus annectens. The sequence goes on along the minus strand of NC_056745.1, from coordinate 1,540,449,534 downwards.
ATGGTAGTATATTATCCACTAAACACAACAAGATTAGGGTGAGAGATGGGGGGTGAGTGGGGTAGGCCAAATGGATTAATACATATGGAGGACCTGAAAGGGATAAAAGTGGGAGAATCTGAACTCCAGGACATAGAAGGAGCAGGAGGTGATGGGACTTGAACCATGATGGGCTCAGACAACTAGTGAAGGACTGTAACAGGATAGAATTCTAGATGTAATCTTATTCAGTGCAGATTAGCCAACAGTGATCATGTCACTGATATGCATAGAGAAGGGGAAACTTGTTAAAAAAACAAAAAAAGATTCAAAGGCAATGGTGTGACATTTTAGAAAAATGGTTCATACTATGATGGGTTAAGTGGTCAGCATAAGATAGAAAACTGGGAACAAATTGAGAGAGTAAACAGAGTCTATCAATGTCAAGAATGGAGCACTCAAGGTTATGGAAAAGAGGATAAGAATGATGCAAAAAGGTAAAAAAAGACAAGATGGCCAGTATGGCTGAATAGGAATTTAAGATTAGCAATTAGGAAAAAGATACGACCTACAAGAGGTGGAAAGAATGGGGTGGCTAGGTGGAGGAAGGGGAATGGCAGTTCAAAGAGGCCAAAGATGGTAAGGGTAGCAAAGGTTAAATTTGAAAGAGAGTTAACAAAAGGCATTACGAAAGGAAACAAGGGCTATTTTGAGGTATATAGCAGAAAGACAGAAGGAAAGGACAGAACTGGCTAGACTATGCAAAAATGGAAAATAAATCACAGAATACTGATAGAAAGCACAGGTGCTGAATTAATACTAAGTTTCAGTCTTCAAAAAAGGAAAGCAATGGGAGGTTGCCATGCTAAGATGGGGCAGAATATGGATAACAGTGTAGATATACCAGAGGAGAGATGGAGGGGATTCAGATGTGCTGTCAGATCCCTGGCAAGTATATTCAGCAGTCCACTAACTAGAGCAAACATATGAGAGGTATGGAGGACAGCAGTTGTTGTACATGGATGTAAGAGGCAGAGCAGAAAAAGTGGCAGAGGAAATAATGGAGAAAATCTTGAGGGAAAGCTGAGAACATGTCTAGAGGGCAACGATCTCCAGGAATGCAGCCAAGAGAGATTCTTGGTCAGAAGGCGCTGTCAATCACAATTGATCCAATTTTATGACTGGGCTGCAGGAGAACTTGACAGAGGAGTGCCTGTAGACCTACCTGAACTTCAGCAAGGCCTTTGGCTTTGTCCCACAAAGGAGGTTATTAGAAAAACCAGAGAAGATGGATGCAGAGCTAAGACTGTGGAACTAAATAACTGAATAGCTAAATGAAAAGGTATACAGGGTTGCAGTAAGATAGACAGCACTAAGAATTAGGGAAATGACTAGTGTAGCACCATCAGAGTTTGCCTTGAGTCCAGTACTCTTCTGTATGTTTCTCTCAGACATATCTGATGGAATAGCGAACACAGTCTTGGAAAGAATTTGGAAAGGCTGAACACATGGGCAGAAATGTGGCAATTGTGTTTCAATGTAAACAAATGGAAATTACTGCACTTCAGTTGTAATAGCTCAAGTCCTAGCTGGAAGGAATGGAACTGATCTTACCAGAGCAAGAAAAGTACCTGGGGCTGTTGATTACACTTGGACTGGGTCACTAGAAGCAGACTGAGAGGGCAGTAGCAGTAGCAAATAGAATGTTGAGGTGTTTTCAAAAGGGGATAGAACTTAGAAACAAAGAGCTAGTGCTTCCACTCTGTGAGGCCAAACCTTTCATACTGTGTGAAGTTCTAGAGGCGATATAAGTAAAATGACATCCAATTGCTGGAAGGAATTCAGAGGAAAGCCAACAGAAAGAACCATTAAATGGATGGTAAGGATATGTCCAGAGGCTAGAAGAACTAGAGTTCCCCTCACTTGAAACAGAAGAGACGAGGTGATATGATATTGGCACAAAAGATTATGTCAGGGAGATGTAAGAGGGCCATTTTAAGCAAGAGGTACATAGGGTTACGAGGGGGGCACAGGCAGTAGGTTGTAGGGATTAACTACTCCTTGAATGCCAGAATGTATTTTTTCATAAAGAAAGTTACTGACCCAAGGAATGAACTATCAAAATGGATAGTGGGATATAATTTACAAAGACATTCAATAAGGAATGGGTCAGGTGGAATTAGGGTAAAGGGGGAGATAGGGATGGAAGGTTGGTAGAATGCTGACACTTGGTTAACTAGATAAACTTACTCATTCTGCTGTTAAGCAAATGCAAAAGACAGGGCATGCAAGGGTTGAAACAGACAGAAATAGAGAGAGAGAGAGAGAGTAGGGTAATGATGGGGCGGGGGAAGCACAGTACAAGGAGACAATTAGAAGAGAATACAGACAATGAAGTCAGCAACTGGGTCAAACTGAATGTGAGCTGACAAAAGATCAAGTGTAGTAAAAAGATTAATTTAGTTATATAACAGAATGAACGAAGATAGAGAAGACCTAGCCAAACTGAACAAAGATGGGAGGGAGATGATGGAATGCCAGAAAAAAAAAACAGACATATCGAATAAATATTTTGATGCACTCTTCACAAATAAAAGCAACAACGTGTCATGTTGGGAATGAAGGCAGTAGAGATGGTGAGAGCAGGATAAAGAGAAATAGACAGAAAATGAGACTGAAAGGAAACTAGTTGTTCTTAGATAATAAAAACCATACAGGCCAGATGGGCTGATTTACAGGGCCCTCAGAATTCAGGTCAGTATCTTGTTATATCCCCAATGAAGTTTTTCACCTGATTACTGGCCAGTATAAAAATGGTTGAGAACTAGAAGGTAATAAGGTATCTTTTTTGGGGCGGTGAAATAAAAATCCATGGAACTGTAGGCCTGTTAGCCTAACAAAAGCAGCAGACAAAGTTATGAAAAGAATACCAATGAAAAGACTGACTACTTTCCTATAGGACAACAAACATGTGGACAGCAACCAGTATTAGTTACTAACCAGCAGGAGTTGTTAGCGAGATCTTATTAAGTTTGTCAACACCAGTGGAGTTAAGGGACAAAGCCCTTACTACAGCACAGATGACCAATGGCACAAGAAGAGGGTGGAGTGGAACAGGATGTGCTCAGCCACTACCCTTTGGTGGATAGGCAGCAGTGCAGTGAGAATTCTAGGGTGGATTTAGAGCTCACCAAGTGACTACATGGTGGTAACCCGCATTAGTGAATGTACGTGAGTGTGCTGTCACAGATAGGGGTCATTGTGAATCTTTACAGTGATAATAGTAGGCTGTTTTTCCATGCAGGGGTCAGGTTAGGGATCTTCACAAATGTCCTCATTGTTGGGATGGCAGCAAGTCAAACAGAAGAAGGCTTGATGGGAAATAACATCTAGAAAAATCTTTCTCAATCTTATGTCTAGATTACAAGAGAACTTGGCAGGAGAGTATTGGTAGAATGGGTCTGCATAGACTTCCCAAAGGTTTTTGATTACATCTTGACCTGGCAACTGGTATGAAAACTGGACAGGCCTGGGACAGACTCAAGGCTTAGGAACCGATTTTTGCAGATTCAAAGGGTAGAACATAGAGGGATGTGTTGATAGGTCAACTTCCACAATAAAGAAAGTGACTAGTGGATTACTGTTGGAGTGAGTCTTGGTTCCATTATTTTTCAGTGTGTTAATCTCAGAAATACATGTGGGAATAGAGAAAAAGGTCATTTTTGTTGTGATAACAAAAATTCTGGTGTAGCAATGCAGGATAAGGGAAGGAGCCCCAAAGATATTTTTTTAAAGCCTGGCTGAGCACGCAAAAAGGTGTCAGTTGAGGTATATTTCTGGCATGTGCAAAGTATTACTCCTGGACAGATCGACCTTGCAATGAGGTATCAGATGGAGGGCATGAACCTGATTCACTTAAAACCCTTCTGAAGAAGAGAGGTATTTTATAACTTAGGCATCACTGTATCACAGTTGATCAGATTTTAAGAAAGCATTAGAGGCTTATGGGGAAATGCTAAATGAAATACTAAGAAAAAAACAATTACTGAATACTGACTGGGGGATTGTGAATGCATTCATAGTGCTATATTTCTTTAGAAAAATAAATATTTGTTCATTAAACTATTCTGATTTTTTGTGGAAGGAGAGGTTGAGAATGTTATTGTATAAAGACATATAGTTTAAATGAGAAAGAAGCAAGTGCTTCTACTTTCAGGGACTGTTATTAAAATAAAAGATAAATGTATGAGTAGTTTAAAGGAAAGAATAGGAAAATGGTTTGTAACAGAAATCAGAGTACATGAGAAAAATATATGAATGTCACAGGACAATGAAACAAAAAAAAAAAAAAGAAAGGAAATAACTATGTGCAATATTTACACATCTATTACAAAAATCTCTATATTAATTGATAAATATTACTAAGAAAAAATATAAAACTCTTTCAAAGATTTAATGATACGAATTAATTCATTGAACACAGTGGAAGGATGGAGATAGTAAGAAGCAGAGACATATAAAATATGAATGGAGAAAAGTGCAATGAAAGAATATTTAAGACCAAATTCAATGCTTCTAATGATACATGAGTTTTGAGATTTTGCCTCTGAAGAATCTTAAAAGTTTTATAATGTATAGCTAACTCTACAAATTCAGAACAATTTATAGTTGTTAGCAAATACCATTTTTAGTTATGTAAAATGTTATCATGGTAAAGAGAATGATAAGTGATTTTAATGGAAGAGAACTAATTTTTTTTGGAGGAAGGTGTATGATAGCAAACTGACAAGAAATAGGTTTGATCTTGTGTTGGGCAACAATCCAAAGATTTTTTTTGTATAACAGCAGTTTCAAAATATGTGCATATCAGAACTTGATAATCCACAAGCTGTACAGTTATTAGGGAAAGAATTATTATAGTATTATTTTTTGGCTGTTATGATGTAAACATTGTTTGTTGCCATAAACTGAGTATAAAAGATTTTTTAAGAGTATACTTGACATTAAGTGATATTAATAGATTTTTAATATAATTTTCTATGACTGATGGTTTATATTTTTGCCAGTAATTACTAAAATGTATTTGCGATTAAATTTTACTTTTAATTAGATTTTATATCATAAAGATATTGATTTATGTGCTAATAGAGCTTTAATTAATTTGTTATAAGGATCCGTTTTGTCCAATTCTGACTGACTCAAATGATAGTAGGTATGAAATGTCTTACTGATTATGTTTACAACTGGAGAATAGCCATAAGGTACTTTAAGAGGTTCAAATATATGAGTCACTGAGTGATTGCTTCCTCCTACAAAGTCCCAAATTGTACAAGTGTTTAACAGAGAGAGAAAGGATTAAGATTAATCATAGCATTATTTCACAAAATATTATGATTAATATGCAAAAGTTGAAAAAAGTTGGTGATCTTATCAAAATCTAAGATTTCATTAATTTTTGGAAGGTTTCATGGTGCTACCTTATAACCATTTCAATATTTATTTTTTTTTCATATGCTTTATTTTTAAATAGAGGATAGCTGGTGTTGCAATTGCAATTTATAATACTTCTATGCAAAATATGTATCAATGCTGGATCAGAACTAAAATTAATATTTTAAGAAGTCAAATAAAGTTCTTATAATTAGGAAATAAACATATCAGCTGGGTAATTTCATGTCAGCGTGGTCTGTGAGATGTTTTAGTTTACTGCATGTGAGTCTGTTAGATTTTTGGAAACCACATACATTTTGAGTGATTTACATTTATGATATTAAATATAGTCTTTGGAATGGAACAAATTGTGGATGTAAGGATGATTAAGAGTCTTGGAAAATTTTCATTTTTAAGATTGTCACTTTGGATAAAAAGAGAAAGTTAATGATTGCCATATATTGATATCTAGATAAATACTAGACCATGATTTGTAAAAAAAAAAAAAAAAAAAAAAAAAAAAAACATTATGATAGTTTAAGTTTAGTGTTGAAAAATGTATTCTGAGATATCTGACAGACTGTTTCCCTTCAAGTTTGGAAAGGATGATGGAATATATATTTTTTTTGTTTTGCTAAAAGAGTAAATAATGAAGATTTTTTTATAAACTTAAGTTTTAATTTGCAAATTTCAAAAATGTATGAATGATGATTAGAATTCTAGGTATTTCAAGGTTAGTGCAGGAAAGATAAAATCATCTGCAAAAGCTGTGAATGGAAATGTAAAATCATAGCAAAAGGAGGCTATGAGGTTAGATGAATTGTCCTCTAAAGATGAGTCAATGAAGACACCATATATTGCCTTTGTGACCATTTTATTGATTAGACTGATGCTAAAAGAAAAAGTCAACATTAGATCCAAAATAGCTGTAAACATTTGAGGCTAACTGCCATTTGATATAACCAAGCCCATTCTGACTACCCTCTATGGTTAAGGGGTGTAATCAAAGCAGCCTTGGGCCTAATTTACCAATCAACATTTCTGAGCTTACTCCTTAACCAAACATAACATGCCTTGCTCAATGCTTTATATTTGAACCAACCTGTCAACCATAAAGAGGCTGCTGAGCTATTAAAAGGGGAAACACAAAGAGAAAAGGCACAAGGTGGCCATTTCATTAAACTCCACTACACAGAGGTGGGTGGGCTGTGTTCCTTCAAACTGCTGCTGGAACAAAGCACTGGAACTAAAACAGCAACCTTTAAAACAGCCCGCCCCAATGACTTGTTTGAAGACAATGGGGGAGACAGGTAAGCCTCACTTGTCCTCTAAAGCTGAGTCAATGAAAACACCTTTTACGACTTTGCAACCATTTGTGGTCTGGGTGTGTATTCCAAGCTGCTACAGATCTACCTTATCAATCAACATTTCTGAGCTTACCCCTTACACCAACATAACATGCCTTATTCAGGGCTTTATAGTCAAACCAACCTGTCAACCATAAAGAGGCAAAACAAAAAAGCCCCAGCTTGTAGTGATGAAAGCGCGTAATACCTGTGTTTTTATTAATAAAAGTGGTATTTTCCATCTAATACCCCCATTTCAGTGTGTGTTTTTTTTTTTTTTTTGGTTTCTGCACTGTACCAATTTTTAGAACCATAAAGAGGCCACTGAGGTATAAAAGGGGGAATACAAGGGGAAAATCCAAAAGGCGGACACCCACCAGTATGCTTGCCATGCCTTTCCCCCAAATGATCTCTAATAAGTACTCCACTGCTAAATATAGTCTAACAGACCAAATTTCAAAAAAATTAATAACATTATCTGAAGTGATCCATCAATCATCGAATGAAGATTGAATAAGTCAAAACCTAAGCTGTTCAGGTGAACTCCACCTGAGTTGTAAAAGTCTATATCAGGTTTTGCTAAGTTGCTGGCTCATTCACTTGAAATCCAATTTGCTTTGCAGCTACTCTATGACTAATAAAATACCTGGATATCTCCACAGCCAAACTTCTTATGGCACCTCACCAGTACAATATTGGTAAAATAGAGGACCAAAACAAAATGAAATCGGGATACAGAGAACAAAGTCTGTGCATGTCAGACATAATTCTAGCTAATAGGATTTACTTAGTGGCCACAGTCAAATCATTTCCACCAAGATGAATGAGTAATGCCCTATGCAAATTTCTAATGGCTGTCATCAGACACCAAACCTCCCAAAACTGGAACCACAACAGACTGGGTAATCCAACTCACTGAGCTACCCAGTGATTGTGTTTTAAAGACCCATTGTGCCCAGTAGGTCATGACAATGCTTGTTCAGCCACTCCTCAAAAGAAAGAATGTCCTAAAAGACATATTACTTTCTTCCCTGTAGTGTAAAATCATGGTATTACTGTCTAATATAAGATAAAAAGGCACCAGATAACCACCTCCCAGTACTTTTAAGTACTTTAATATAGAGTGACCTTCCATTGCTAAATCAGATGTGTGAACTATACAATTTATGTGTGATGAGTACCCTCAAGTGAAAATGTCCTGACATGTGAGAGATTTTTAGTGTTGCATTCATAGGGTAATTGACCTTTCAGACTTTAGATGGAACATGGCACCACACGTGTCCATTCAGACTTGATATAGATCATGGGACCACACAATCTGGACCTGGGGTGTAATCTGTGTAACAAGGCTGCCAGTGAACTGGACAAGTATCCAGAAGATACTGACCATTTCCTGCTTAATCAATCTTGTACTCATCTACCCATATCAAAACAAAATCCCTGTCAATCACAATGTCCTCCCAACATAATGAATTTAAAAATTCACTAACAATGGAATGTCCCAGCATTCAGCTACTTAAACAAGGTTGCCCATAATGTAAAAGGATAAAAATCCTCTATGGAGAGATAAAGGCCTTTAACAATGATTTCCAGGAGGTGGCGGGCTATCATTTTTCTGCGATCTTTCAATACATCTCAGACAGTTTCCAAGACTTTCATGATTCTAAAGGTGACCCAATGACTAGAAAAATTAGAAAGCCCCAATAAATGAGCTAACCATCTTAGAGAAGCCAGGTTTCTTCGCAACATGCTGGGTGAGTTATTCATGCAACATTGGTAAATCAAGAATTGTAAGAATAATAGTAGATGCCAGTGTCTAAGGGGGTGGTGCACTGGTTGGTAAACACCCTGAAGGATCATAAGGATGAGGAGTATGCTCTTCTTGTATTCCAGGTCCAGGTCTTGGCCAAAAGTGATCCAGTTATTCCTCACCAATAAGTCAAACTTCCAAATGAATCAAGGTTCCCAAAGGAGTAGTTTCTGGGGCCAGATGGCAAAACCTGGCAAACTGAAAGCAGGATTGACTGTCAGCTACACCACTGTCATGACCTTGCACATGATAACTAGAAAAAGTTAAGTTAATTTTTAAACTGAACAAAACAAGTAATCTAATCACTGAATGCACTCACCTAGATTTGGAAGATAATTTGTTAATAGCATGAACCACTGCCAAACTGTCTAAGCAAAAAGAGATTCTGCTGCTCTAGAACTGCTTCCTCCATACCAACATAGCAACACAGATGGAGAAAACCTCTAGAAAGGTAATATATTTCATCATTTTGAAAGATCCTGACTAAGGCCATTTGGCAGCAAACCGATTTCCTTGAAAGTATCCACCCATGTATCTGTAAATGGCTGCAATTCAGTAGAAGAGACCCAAGAAAATCACTACAATGAAATTCCATTAAACTGACATAAAAATGTGTACCGTACATTAAGATCTTCCTTTACTCTGTCTGTGATATGCACTCAGTGGTGCTTAGGCTTCCCACCTTTCAGAAAGTAAGAAATGGATTGTTGAAAGGCTCTGCCCAGAGCAGTTGCCCTGCTGGCAAAGTTCAGTAACCCATGGAGTTCTTAAAAACTTCTCAATTGAGTACCTGAGCTATCGCAGTTTGTTGTCAGGAAGCTTAAAAACAGAAGCTGGTGCATCATTTCCTTCTAACTTATCTTTGGCTAAGGGAACACCTAACTCAGTATAGAGGTTGATGAACTTTGCCATCTCTTCTAAAGCCCCACCTCCACCTTTTCCCACTGTCAATTAATCATCAAGGTAATGAACGGTAGATTGAAGAGGTGCCCTCCATTGCCAGCAACAGTGTAAAGTCAAACTAAAGGTCTTGAAGATAGAGCAAGCTGCCAAACATCCCATAGCCATGGCTGTATCGAAAAAAGAATTTGCCCTGAAACTGAAAAAATGTGGTCAGTCATCCTCTCTGATAGGAAGAAGGCAAAACACCAACTGGACAACAAGGTTACACAGCCAAGGATCTGAAAAACTCCCTAATGGCCTTAACAGCTTACTCCAATAAAGAATAGTGATCTAGACCTATCAATGCAATTGTTAACGGAAAGATTATCTTGGTAAGAAAGGTAATAAATTAAATGAAATCTGTCTTTGTCCTTTTCCAGGCACCAACCCTACAGGGGATGGTTTGAAATTAGGGCCATGGGACTGTGTAAAGGGGCTAATGATCCTACCTGCTAGCATCTCTTTTTCTATTTATTTGACAGCTGCCACTTCATTACCCTTAATACATGAGAGATTCTTAACTGCTCTGGAGTCCAGGCAATCCAATGAATCAATTGCAAAACCTTATGAAAAACCTTTGATAAAGAAGGCAGCTTTGTGATCTGGATAGGCTGATAATAGTTGCACCAATTTATCTACTTTGATCGGGGAATGAGATGTTTTGCAGATGTATTTGACCCCTTGAATAATTAAATTTTTGGCCACAAAAAGGGTACTTAGCTCTGCTCAGGCTATCATGATTTGGACGTATCTTACTGTTCTGGAAGAAAGAAGTGTGATTGAGTTGACTTGTTTTGACCAACATCTGGTTGCTGGGTGACCCTTCCCACATGAGGAACAGAGAGGGGCAAACTTACATGTTGGCCATGAATATCTACTGTTGTTAAATGCCCAACAAAATTTACCATCTATATGGCTTTTTGAGGTTGAATCCAACTCAGGACCATTTGGCCTGTCTAACATAATAATTAGCCATATGTCCAGATGTTGTTGCTCCCATCTAAGTGAATTGTCTGTAGCCTTTAGTTTCCTGAACCTTTGGTCATATGTTGACTGAGCTGAACCTTCCCAAATATGGTGAGCCTCTGTAATGGCCAAAAAGTATGCAAGTAAGGCCAACACCTGAGTGTGGACCATTTCAATAAGAATTCCCATAAATACCACTAAACCCAAAGCCCAGTTATTCCAAGTTCTGGGTTACTTGACGCTTTCTAAACAATAGCCACTAATGCTGTTATAAGGACTTTAGCCCCCAGGTACTCAGAATCGAGAATCCAGTGAATGCCTTCTGTGTCAGCTAAATCAAATGCATCAACAAAATCCCCTTGAATGATTTTTTTCCTTGATGTTTGCCAGAACATGGGCTACAATATACAAATCCAGAGAGGCCATACTAGCTGAATTGATGAGGGTCATGGGGGGGGGAATAAAAATTGTGCAATATTAAGATCAAGGTAGGAATTCCTACTCCTCTTCATGGAAGGGGAGTGGTCATCCAAATTTTGAGAGGTTGTTGAAGGAGCTCATGGGCATCAGGCTTGTATTGACCCTTGGTGGCCACTAACTGTCAGGGGCTGTATTATACCAACATTTCTCTAAAAAGTAATCAAATATCTTAGATCTACCTTCAACAGGGAGGGAATTAATAAACTCCTCTCATCAACTGATTATCCCCTGTTGAAATACCCACCCCTGCAACCCTCCATTTGTCGCTATCTTCCATTTCCTGAGTGACTTCCAAAAAATGGACTGAAACCTCAGTAAGAACAGGAGTATCTTTTCTAGCCCTTGATTTTTGGTAGTGGATGCATTCATTGCATATTGCTCTTCAGGAACTGGCAAGTCTCTTTTCCTGTTAACTGAACCTTGATCCTGACTCTATGCCACCTTGAGGTATGAAACTTGTCCTTGAACTTCCTGTGTTAATTGTTGCCATCTATCTTTGATACTTGAAGCAATAACAGTCCTGTAAAATGTTTTTAACCATTATTAAATTATGATTACATAGCCTACACCTAGCCTTCTTGGTTTCTTCTAAACCTTGCAATGCCTAGGATTCTCACACAAAAAGACTCTCCCCGAGTAAGAAGTAAGAACTAGCCAAGAAAAGCATTATTCTGAAGTTAACAAGCAGCAATGTATATATATCTACTTGTGTACTCCCTCCATTATCTTAACCAAAAGACTTCCTAAATTTCATTGCTGTTTTATTTGCTTATAAATATTAACATTATTTTATTTAAATTACTTAATTATTTCCTTTTGATTCTTGCCCAATCACCAGCCCACTAAGCAACACTCTGTAGCATCCTGTAACCCAACAAAGGTGATGTCTCTGACCCTTTAAAAGTCAAATGCAAGATAAATTATTTTACATAAGCTAATAACAAAGAATGTGCACCTCTCTTATCCTTCCTCCTGTAGGTATGTACCTAGCCAAGATAGCCAGTTTCTCTCCAAGTCAATTATTGATACCTTTCTCCTTCACTTGACTTAAACTAAATACGACTCGTAAGTAATCGCTAACAGTGCTTGTCCAAACACTAAAGACTTTGGATGCCCTGCTTCTGTGATGTTCTAGAATGCAACAATACAGTTATGAGTAACTTTAACTGAGATGCCATCACTACATAATTTGGAGAAAATCCCCTCCAACATTTGCCGTTAAAACACATTAACACTATTAGATTACCTGACCTACTAACTTTAATGGTCTCAAGCAACTTCAGATAAAATGAAGCCATCATGAACCTACCTACAGAATCCTTGTGAAGTCACTGAACACAAATACAAAACCGGCAACATGCCACAACTCTAGAAAAAGCGAGCACATCCACTCGCTAAACTTGACTTAAAAGGCAATGTATGGCTTTCTCATCACTTAACTTTTGTTTTATTCATATATACTCAAGTGCAAAAGAAATAATGCTCAGTGTAACAAATACCTCACAACCTCTTGGTGCAATAATCTGAAGACAGCCTAAATAATAAGAACAGTGTCCTAAAATGATGACAGCCTATAAATACTGCTCTCAGAGTTGAAACATTGCCTGAATAACAGGATTACAGTTTCATATATTTTCTGAAAGATGTGAAGCATGAGACTCAGGTGTTTGCCACTAATTCGTCATTTTGATCCTCAAAGACCTGCTCAAACAATATTTTCCTTGAGGAAAATCCCTGCTGTAAAAGCACAGTTCTTAATATACTGCTAAAATCCACACAGGTAGTCATTTGCTTGTCTATTAAACTACACCTATGATCTCCCTTTAAAAACATTGCTCAGTTAAACTCTACTGTTTAGCTATAGGCTAAATACCTGCAAGGACACTGACAGATGGTTCCATTCACCTCAGTCCTTAGCATTACTCTTCATTTGCTTTAACTTGCTCTTCCTTCCAGCAACTGCAAGAAAAAAGCCCTAGAACCAAAGCAGAGACCTGTAAAGTAGCCCAAAAGCTTCACCCCCCTGACCCCTTCAAGGGCAGATAGACTTACAGGTAAGCCATGATTAAAGAGAGAAACAAAACTTCCATATAAAGATTAATGAAACTGAAAGAGGACATCCCTAGCAAACATAATTTCTTAGTAAGATAGGATTGGAAAGAGTTTTGTCTACTAAAATATTAGTTGAAGGATTGGCATAGAGTACTGTGATATATTTTATAAATTGGTCAGGAAATCCAAATCTAGGAAGGATGTGAAAAGGATTAGCATATTTATTTAGCAAATGCCTTTGATGTGTCAATTGATAATGCACAGATATTAGTGGTATAGTTGTTATTGAGCAGTTGAAGAGATTGGAAAGTTATTGTTAGGTCCAAAGTTTGTCTATTGTGTAAAATGCCAGACTGGAATGGGAAGATTATGATAGGGGAGATTATAGTATGCAAGACAGGTATTAATCTATTCATAAATATTATTGCATATATTTTTATATATAAATTAATTAGTGTAATTGATCTATAATTAGTGACTTCTAGTTTGTTAAAATGGCTTGTATGTATTAAAATGGTTTTAGCACAATTAATATATGTGTCGGGAAGTCCTTGTGCACTTAAAAAATTAAACAGTTGTGGCAGAAAGTTGGACAAGTAGTTTTCAAATATTTTGGAAAATTCTGATGTAAACCCATCAGGTCCATGTGCTTTCCCCTTTTTTAGATGGTTTATAGTATTTTATATATCTAGCACATGTATTGACTTAGAACAGATAGCATTTTGGATTAATTTGTGGAAATCTGGTTTGATCAAGGTAAGAATTTAACTATTTTTGATTATATCAGAGGAGTAGCTAGTCCATTTGGAGCCCAGGTCAAGACCCACATTTGCACCCCCCCCCACCCCCACCTACAGAGAAAACATTTTTTTTTTTTAGCAGGGCTGGGAAAAATGCCTTTCCAACAACTTTTCATAAAAACATAGACTAAGAGGCTCAAAAATATGTCCAAACAGAAAATTTTATTGAGAGTTTAACACATTTTTCTAAGTTAATCATTTAACTGTCATGTAATGCATAACCAAACACAACACAACTTTAGCAATTTAATGAAACCACACAAATATTAAAAATAAAGACAAATTCATTCCAATCTACACCTCTTTGCAGGTAAAGTCCAAATGTCAACAGCAGCATAACAAATTATACTATCAATAGCTTGGTAAATACGAACTACAACACAGAAAAAAATGTGAACTGTGGCTCTGGCACAGATAGAAAAGTCATGACCCAAGAGAGAAGCAGCTAAAATATACAGCCTGACCTTTCAAAATATATAATGTATAATGTACAAAAAAGTCTGGTGTGTACTGCGACACCTTTTTACCTGAACTTTACATCATACTGACAGCTCCTTGCATTCAGATTCATTAATGCCTAAACTAAGTGTACACAATCTGTATTCAAGAACATCCCTCCCACGTGTTGTGCTTTCTAGTCACTCAGAAAGAAATCTAAACTTTGTGGTAACCTTTATGAATCTCCCCAATATTTAAGGCTGCAAGAAAATCAGTAAGAAAACTAAAATTAGGAGGAAGGTATAAGTTATGCTACTATTGTCTGTTCACTCAAAACTGTCAACACTTACCTGGGGATTCAATAGTTTTTACATGTTTGAGTGGTTAGCAACAGTACTAATTACATATGTGTGCTGCGCATAGAATTTAAACGTAAACAAGCATGATTTCATGGCCAGCAACTGTGTTGCCAGACAGGAAACAGTGTAAAGCAACACAAACACCTGCAGACATGTACATCTGTTTACCTACGGTCAAACTAGGTCTGCGGGATTCAGTGAAAAATCATTATGATTATCAGGGTTATCAATAAAGCAATGTATATAGTTCCAACACATTACATGAAAGTGTTTACAGTGCAGAGTAGTGTAGAAACCTGTGTCAGGCATACTGAATAAAAGTTGTATAAATGATCAGCAAGGGTACATAGACTGCATTATAAATAAAATGTCATGGGAAGTGTGTGTATTGAAAAGGGACATGGCGATTAATTGTAGGAATAAATACAGGGGAAGAGGACCGGCGAAACATTTTAATGTACTGCAGATGAGAGCATGTCAATGAAGACAGTTGTAGCATGAACACTAATCACGTCAACATGATGCAGTATGTACTGCACAGTTATTGTCTATTATGTGACTGTCACATAAGGTGACATATCAATTGTGAGGATTCTTTTTGAAATAAGCATGAACAATGGACAGAATATATATCAGGAATGGTATATACAATAGGATTAGGTGCATATTGTGAAGCTGTGCAAAATGAGTTACCTTCATATGAATGTAATATCAGTATAGGTCTCAACCAAGAGGAACACACGGTTACAGGCTAATGGACAACAGTAGACAGAAGTATGCACAATCATGGAAAATATCAACATAATACCACCAGTAATCCCATGTCTTTGATATAACATCTGTGACTGTGATCATAGATGGTTCTGCAAGAACACACTTGTACAAATATTATGATTTGCCAGCAATCACTGAGGGCAATCAAGCACACCTTCCTCAAAATGTAACATCTATCAGAGGTGTTAGGAGGCACACTGTTACATTTAAATGTGAAATTATCAGCAAACCTGGCTAGTTGACAGGTGTGCATGCCATATATATGGCACAGTCCACACTGTCACAAATGTAATCCATGCCATCAATGTTGTCAATCAGCTATGTATGTACTGGGAGCATCACAGGAACACATATTACACATGCATCTTGTATAATAACTTGATGGGGGGTCTGCACTTATGCCACAAAAAAGATACTTAGATATAGCCAATAAGACATGCATGAGCTTACTGTGGCAAATGTGGTACACTTAAATAACTCATCCCTGGAAGATGTGTTGGGAGGTACATGAAAAAGTGTGCATTCTACTCAGTTACTGGTGTGATGATGGCTGAGAACAATGGAACTATAATGCCCTTTGATGTGGATGTCCCACACATACTAAGGAGTTGTGCTACATACAAGGGAGTGCTCACCACTGTGGGCCCATGCTGTTGGACATTCCACATATGATCTACCTGAGTACACAGGTCACATACCCCTTAGTCTGCTTATAGGGGTGTGCCGTCTATATTGTAATTATCTTTTGTATTTGCTTTCATAATGGAACTAATCCCCCCATGATTTTTCTTCATCTACCATGTCCTCATGGCTGTGTCAGCAATCCTTTGCTGGTTGGAGAAAGGATATGTAAGTCAGTTTTGACATCTGAGACTTAAATAATGAACAGTAAATGGCCTAGCACAGAACCCTGAGGTATGGACCTGGTCACTGGACTCCAGCTAGAGGTAACTTCACACATTGCAACATATTTATCTGTCATGTATGTGATCCAGTCATCTACCCGCTTGGTGATGTAGGTATTTATGACCACTTGAGACAGTTTCTCTGCAATATCTGACTGTGGATTTTTATTAAATGCCTTGGCCAGGTCAAGTTATGTAGGATGACAGTGTTGTCATATTGCATGCCTTTGGTAACCATATTGAAGACAGCAAACAGACATGATGTAACCTTAACAAATCAAACATGGGTTTGGTACACAGTTGGGATATTACCTGTCCTTTTAGAGAAGGTCCATGATGACTCATTGGTCTACCTCACAGATGAGGATAGTCAGGATGTGTCTATAACTTCATGCGTCAGGTGATGGTCACACCCAATCAGAAGAATGTATGTTGATGTACACCCTTTTATGGGAATGTAGGTTATCTGGAGGCTGTGTTGAAGTATGGGTCCAGCTGTGTCTGGTAGATCATGTTTTGAATTATGCTATAGGCAACCTATGATGTTGCCAAGGCCCACTGAGTCTGCACTATTAGCTATAGAGAACACACAGATCAGCTGCCTCCCATAAAATAAAAAAAAAAATGTGTAATGTTTGCATGTATACTTTGGCTGATGGCCAGTGGTGACAGGGGGTGATGTGTGTGACAAACTGTCAGCTAGTGGATTGTCTATTTCCTCCAGCTGAGCATGTCTGGTGGCATCTACATACAGATCTGTGCATAGTTGTGTATTCCCCTTAACATTTCACATATATTGCAATAAATGATTTGTGAAAAGACCTCCAAATATAGCTTTGGTCATGCATTACATTCCACATGCTGTTACTATGCACACAGTCATACAACTATACCAATGTCACATACTTGCATCACTTGTACAACATATGTCGTTATGTGTTTTATGGGCAATCTGTGTTTGAGTTACCTGATGTCATATCACGACACATTAGAGACCAGTTGTTTGTGGCTCCTGCAGAGCATTTCCTGACACAAATGCTAATAGTCACACAATGGTTCTGCTGACCACCTCAGTAATCCTTGTGTATAGCAAAACAACTGCACATACAACGAATTCTACAAGGTTGCAATTGCATCAAAATGGGAGAACTTCATTTGTTCAAAATTTCAAATGTTAAAAACTCATATGGCCGACACCATATGACCAAAGGTTTGAAAGACCAGCAAATGATAGCGGAGATCCCGCTATAGTGTGGGACTGGGAGATTCCACTTTTCTACACTGTAGTGAGATCTCGGAATGAAAATATTTAAGTAGCAGGGGGTGTGGGTGGTGCAGGGAGGCTTGCCCCCCTGCATAACACAGTTTTACTGTGTTTACAGGTAGGTAACTGGTGCTATTTCAGGATGTTGGTCTTTCGGAATGTCGATCATATGGTGTCAGCCATATGAAAGTCGGTATTCTGAACAGTTGACATTCTGAAGAAGACCTATCAAAACATATGGTACATTGGCTGGGTATATCACAGTATAATAACATGTGTATGAGACAAGACTTATGTTTATAGGTTAATAAGTTTATATATATAGGTGTGTACTAGGCTAATGGCCCTGGAGCCTTTACAAGCCTAGCCCATAGAGGTGCCCTGGCATCGTACTGCCCAGTGTCTCTATCAAGTCGAGCCACTGGAGTGATCCCTGTAGTGAACTTTCTATTTCCCATTCACTCATCAAGATTTGTCTTGAAGAGGGCTAGTGAGGTGCTCTGCTTGACATGTATGGGACGTCTATTTGAGAGCATGGGCAGTATCTGGTTTAAGAACCTGTCCCTCCAGCATGTTCTTTTGATTGTGGTAATGTGGTTGGGGTCTCTGGAGTGTGTGGTGTGGAGGGATTGGGATTTCTTTAGATGTAGCATTTCTAACAGAGCTGGGTCAAACATGGCTTTGTAAGTCAAGCAGAGATCGCCTCTTAGTAGACAATATGAGACAGAGAACAGCTGGAGTTTTTTTGAGTCTCACCATGTAGGACATGTGTTTAAGGTTTAGGATCCTCTTCGTGAGGTACTTTTGTGGCCTTTCCAGCTGTTGCGTGTGTCTAGTGAGGTACATGCCAAATGGGGCATTATACTCGATGACTGGCCTAATGAGGGAAGAGTAGAGAGAGGTGATGACCTCTTTCTTCCTGGATGCAAAACCCTTGGTAATGAGATGTGCCACATAGAAGGACTTTCTGACCACAGTGGCAATGTGGTGGTCGAAGGAGAAGTTGCTGTCAACCTGTGTCCCCAGATCTCTTATAACGCCTTCAGTGTTCAGTCGGCTCCCATCAATGTGGTAATTAGTTGGAACTGAGTTTTTCCCAAAGGGGATGACAATGCATTTTTTGGCATTAAACTTAAGACATTGGTTTCATCACCAGTCATTGGTCTCAGTTAGGCCTTTCTGTAGGATGTCTACATCACTTGGGAAGTTAATAATGGCTCCCAGCTTGTCATCTGTGAACTTGGTCAGACAGAGTCCCTCCGTGTTGGCCTGGACTTTGAGAAGTAGATACCAAACAGGAGAGGACCTATGACCGATCCCTGTGGGACTCCACTCATGACCGGTCAGCAGTCTAACTTGGAGTCTGCTACTTTAACACTGTGTGTTCTATCTGTGAGACAATTTGAAACCTACCAAGGGATATAGCGGTTGATGTCTAGTTTGGTGACAATTTAATCAATGAATTTATATTGATGTCTGTTACAGAACATTTAATGATGGTTTGTAGACACATGCACACCTGTGCCATACTGCAAGTGTCACTGAGATGGTGGAATGTAAACTGTGTAGAAGGTTGATCTGTTCCACTACAAGAACACATGTCATAATACACCAGAAATATACATAAAAGTGTATTATACCATGTCACCAGTTCTCAGGAGGCATGTTGCTACAGCTGCTATAGAAGGAGCATGTACTGCAATGGCAGTAATGGTCATCAATATATTAGCTCACTTCACAGGTTATAAATCCCTCTTGTAGTCATACTGTATATCCACACCTGAAAATAGCACATGTCAATGACAGCAACATTGACATGTCAACTATTCATAGGGTCACAGGACATTATTAGGCTAATGTCCAACATCACATGAAATCCTATCCATTATTACACTATGTAAAAACAATCCCTATATCTATATTATGGAAGATAGTAAGGATGCTCTGCATGTGTGTATATTTGTTGGATTGCATTGCATCCTGCTACTGTCCATATGGGACATGCGCACTACACCATGACAGAACTAACAATCACACATGCAGTGGTCTGGAGATGGATTGCAGAGGCCTTTGGAGGGACTCTGCTTCATGATATGTGTATGATATTTAACAAGAGGAGTGATATCATGTGGCCAGAGGAAAAAGGGGGGTGGTGCATGCATGGAGCTATGTGAAAGGTTCTCCAAGTGGTAGTGAAATGAAGAGCAATTCCAAAGATCATAAAATGACCATAATGTACCACCAAACACATGCACAGTTGTAGACTGGACCTGTTTTGAACATTTCAGCTGTGTAGGTATAGAAGATGAATGTGATGCAATATCACAGTAGCAACACCACTTTTGTCTGAGAGTAACACTGTCACATTGCACTTTATGGAATGTGATAGCATAACTGTATGCTGAGGAGAACATGTTGGGAGGAGTGTACAACATGGATGTGGAGTGACATCCCTGTGTAAAATTGTCTCAAAATTGATAGGTGCATGTATAGACACACAGGTTGCCTGCTGTCAGATTAGAACCCTTTCATGTGTAGGTAAAGTAGCTTGCAAACACAGCAGCTAATGTTACTGCTACAGCACAGGTTTGTCTTTAATACTGTCAGAGTGCATGTTATACAGGATGACATCGTCATTGTATGTTGCAATAAGCTATTCAGAGTAGGGTTTGACATAGCTATGGGCTCACATATCATTCTAAAATTGTCACCATAGGGATTGTTGACTGCAGTGAGAATAGAATCCCTATGTAAGTGTTTACACAATACAGTACTTAATGCAAGCACCACAGTACAACTCTGACTTTTATAAGTGATGACATCAGCAATCTTTGGTAAGAAGAGGACGATAATAGCAGTGTCCCGCATGCAGGTGTAAAGTGGTCTGTTGAATGTCAATCAACTGAGTCTTATAGGCACAAGGTGCAGGGTTTGTTTCTCACATGGGGTAATTGGCTGGTTTGGAATGATTGGCAAAGACAATTAGCCTTCTACTAATTTTTATATTCATGTAGCGAAATGGATATTCATGTAGCTAAATAGGTAGAGTTATGACCTCATGTGCAGTAGGTTCAGGGTCTGAATACGTGGAAGGGAAAATAAGCGCTCATTTTAAAGGTTGGAAGATTGGAACAGTGGTTAAGGTATTCACCTTATAGGCACAAGGTGCAGGGCTTCAGTCTCACATGGGGTAATTGGCTGAGTTTGGAATGGCCCACAGTGACAGTTAGCCTAGTACTCATTTATAGGGGAAGCCACCTTTAGTAGTAGACTTGTAACAAGTGGTGTACCCCAAGGATCAGTCTTGGGCCTCTAATGTTTGGGATATGCCTTTCTGAGGTGCAAGCCAAAATCAGTGATCTGTAGCTGACAAAGTTTGCAGATGACTCCAAGATGGGTGTTGTCTTAAATTCCCCTAGTGATGTGAACATCCTCCAAGACAGCCTTCCCCAAACTAATGTCTGGTGCCAGATGCATGGCCTCAAACTGTATGCCAAGAAATGCATCATTATCCCCTTTGGGGAAAATGACATCTCCACTAATTATCACATTAATAACAACATACTAAGCATGCAATCAGTTGTGAGGGACTTGAGCACCCCTGTTTATAGCAACCTCACTTTTGACCACCACATTGCCACTGTTGTACAGAAAGCTTTCTACATGACCCACCTCATAAATAAGGGTATTTCATCCAGGAACAAGAAGGACATAACATCCATGTCCTCCTCCCTTATTAGACCCATTATTGAGTACAATGCCTTTAGCATGTACTTTGCTAAGCGCATGCAGCAGTTGGAGAGATCACTGAGATTCCTGATCAGGAAAATCCAGGGACTCAAACAGCTATCCTATACAGATAGGCTAAAAGCCCTGTCCCTCTACTCAGCCTCATACAGACTGCTCAGAGGTGACCTAGGTCCTGCATACAAGGCCATCTCAGACCCTGCCTTGATGGAATTGCTGCATATCTGTAAGACAAGCTCCACTTGAGCAACCCACATGCAAGGCCTTAACATGGTCTGTGACATTAATAGAACTTGTTGGGGGGATAGATTTGTGTCCCAAAGACTCACTCATCTATGGAATAGACTCCCTCTCCATGTCAAGCAGAGTACCTCTCTAGCACTCTTTAAGAGGAACCTGGATGACTGGATGGGAAACAGAAATTACATTCCTGGGATCCCACTTGTGTCCCTGCTGGACAGGGTAAACATGTGCTGACTTTGAGAGAACATGGGTGAAATTCTTGGCTAGGCTTATAAAGGCCTCAGGGCCAATAGCCTAGCATCATCCTATGAACCTATGAACACACACACCAGTTGACTGCAGTGAGAACAAAACCCCTACCTAAGAAAATACATTGACTAGAAAACTCAGTATTTAACACAAGCACCACAATAAAATTCGGACTTTTACAGTATTGGACAATACCTTATAGGTGATGACATCAGCAGTGTGTGTTTGGTGAGAACAGGATGATAATAGCTATGTCGCACATACAGGTAAAAAATGGTTTCTTGAATGTCAACCAACTGAAGAAACACACACACACACACACACACACACACACACACACACACACACACACACACACACACACACACACACACACACACACACACACCAGCTGACCTCAGTGGAAAAACAACCCCTACCTAAGTGCACCAACTAGAGAATTCAATATTTAATGCAAGCACCACAGCACAAGTCTGACTTTTAGAGTGTTGGACAGCACTTTATGAGTGATGATATGAGCAGTGTCTACTGAGAAGAGGATGGTAGTAGCAGTGTCCAACATACAGGTGTAAAATGGTCTGTTGAATGTCAACCAACTGAATAAACACACATGTTCACTGGAGTGAGATTACAACCCCTACTTAATTAAGTACACTAACTAGAGAAGTCAGTATTTAACACAAGTTTTACAGTGCAAGTCTGACATTGATAATGTTGCTGAACAATTTACAGTGGATTACATCATCACTGGATGTTTGAGAGAACATGTTTTGAGGCCTGAATGAAATGGAGGTGTAGGTATGTACAACTGTCAAAATATATGTACTCTATGGAATTGTACTGATGACTGTAGGATACACAGTTATGCTCTTCTGACTAAACAAATACATAAGTTGACTGCAGTAAAATTAGAACCTCTACCTAATTATATACACCAAATACAGAACTCTGGACTTAATGCAAGTACCACAGCACAAGTTTGACTTTCACAATGCTGTTTGACAATTTATAGTGGATAACATCATCATTGGATGTTTGCGAAAGAATATGTTGGGAGGCCATGTACGTCTGTCAAGATATTAAAGTTCTGCAGGTTGCCAGATTGATGAGTGTGCAAAGTGTAGTATTTGCTGTTGTGTTCCAATGTGTAAGTATACTTTTAGAGACAGCTTTACAAACTATATGCAAACAGCTGTCCACATTACTACAATTATTGGAAAATTTGAATGTGTATTGTCAGTATAAAGATGTACATGGTATATAATAAAGCATATTTTATTTATTTTGTAGTGTAGTTGATATATTTTAGAAAAAGTACTGAGAGACCAAGTTTCAAGTGCATGTGTGTGGATAACAGATGGTTACAGTGTAAGTATGTGTTCTTTCCTTAAACGGTGCCTTCCCTTTAGTTGTATTTACATGCACTTTCATGGGTTGAAGACTAACTGGGCAGTAAACATAAGTAAAACATGCTAATCTGCACTTCCCATAGTGCATTCACTGGGAGCTGGTTTGCAAGATAGATGGCAATGTGTTTGTGTGTGCAAGATACACATTTAAGGACTCTTACTTGAACTTGAGAAGTGCTTATCCATACTGGCTATGGTAGACACATCTAAGAGATACTATGACTTACATAAATAGTTCATATCAGAAATGTATTATAAGTTGTGTAAACTTAGAGAAGTAGTTTTACTGCTTTCTCCATTTGCACATAGTTAAGTAATGAGCAAATGCTGGCCTCTGCTTCATTGATACAATTACGAGATTTCTATTAGTTTGCTTTTCTCCATGCAAACGAGCTAAGCGGAGAGGTGTGGCTGTCAGCATTTTGGATAGTACTTAGTATAAGAAACACACCTGCTGCTTAGCTGAATCTGTGGCAGCAGATATAAGTACATTGAGATATTTTGTTTTAGGTTCATAGGTTCATAGGTTCATACTAGGCTATCTGCCCGAGGGCATTTACAAGCCTAGCCCATCGTTTTGTGGCTTACGCCACCCCTTTAGTATGGGGAACTATACCCATTTTTTTGCTGTGCCTCTGTCGAGCAGTGACACTGAGGTAATCCCTGGGGTATATCTGCAATCTCCCATCCATTGGTCAAGATTTCTCTTGAACAAGGCCAGCGAGGTGCTCTGCCTCACATGTACCGGGATTTTGTTCCACAGCATAGGGAGTCTTTGGGTGATGAATCTATCCCTCCAGCATGTCCTATTAATAGCCGTGTCGAGGTTTAAGTCTCCCGCCCTTGTGGCTCTGATGGATCTAGATTTTTGAGGTGAAGCATATTCATCAAATCTGGGTTTGACATGGCCTTGTATGTTAGGCAAAGGTCATCTCTGAGCAAGCTGAAGCGACTGAATAGAGCTGGAGTTCTTTCAGTCGGGCAGCATAGGACAGATTTTGAGACCCTTTATCCTTTTGGTGAGGAACTTTTGTGGCCTCTCCAGCTGCTGCAAGTGTCGGGTCAGATACATTCCGAATGGGGCATTGTACTCAATCATTGGTCTGATGAGTGATGAGTAAAGGGAGACTATGACCTCCCTTGATCTAGATGAGAATCCCTTCATGATAAGGTGGGCAATGTAGAAGGTCTTCCTAACTACTTTAGCTACATGGGTGTCGAATGACAGACTACTATCAACCTGGGTCCCCAGGTCCCTGATAACTTCTTCTGTGCTCAGTGGATTGCCACCTATTTGGTAGCTAGGGGTAACCTTGTTTTTCCCGAAAGGTATGACTATGCATTTTTTGGCATTTAACTTTAGGCCGTGGCTCTGGCACCAGTTATCCGTTTCTGAGACCCTTCTGAAGGATATCTGTGTCAGATGTGTTTTCTACTATGGCGCCCAGTTTGCAGTCATCTGCAAACTTTGTCAGCCATAACCCTCCTGTGTTTGCTTGTACTTCGGAAAAGTAGATGCCAAACAAGAGTGGGCCCAGGACTTATCCCTGTGGGACACCACTTGTGACAGGCTTTGAGTCTGACATGGCACCAGCAACTCTGACCCTGTGGGTTCTGTCACTCAGCCAGTTTGCAACCCATCTTGTGATGTATGGGTTAACATTTAAGCTGATGAGTTTTTCAATGATACCCGAGTGGGGTATTGTATCGAAGGCCTTAGCCAGATCGAGGTAGGCTGTATGGACTGCCTTTCCCTCATCAATGGCTTTGGTGACTGTTTCGAAAAAGTCAACCAAGTTTAAAAGGCATGATCTGCCTTTGACAACGCCAAACTGGGTTGGATCCAAAGTCTGCAAATTCCCTATGTCTTTATTTATGAGGTCCATTATGATCCTCTCCATGGCTTTGCAGATAAGGCTTGTCAAGCTAATGGGCCGGTAATTTCCAGGGTCAGTGGAGGCACCGCCTTTGTGAAGTGGGACCACAGTTGTAGTGCGCCACTCCTGGAGTACGTATCCAGAGGTAAGACTTTGATTAAACAGCTGTCCTAGCTGTGGGTTTAATTCCTCATTGAGTTCGTGGAGCACACAGCCGGGGACACCATCAGGTCCCATGGATGCTGTGCTTTTTGCTTTGGAGAGAGCAGTTCACACTTGGGGGCTGGAGATGTTTCGGGGGCTGCCATCGTTTGGTATAGATATCTCTCCTTTTGGGTGGGAGGGAGGGGTGAAGTTTGCACTGAACCTGTCAGCCAGTATGTTGGCAATGTCTGTAGGATCAGTAATCTTCACATCATTTTGAACTAGTTCTGAGCATATCTGGGAGTTTCCTCCCAGGTTTCTAACATAGCTAAAGAAGGCCTTATGATTGCCTTTTGAGTCTTTAGCTATTTTTCTCTCGAAATTTGCTTTGGATGATTTTATGAGAGCTCTTAGTTTTTTACTTATAGTGATCAAGGGTGTCTTACCTTTTAAGGATTTTGCTCTATCTTGTAGTAGCTTCCTCCTTTTGTTGTAGAGTTTGTTTATGGCTGGGTCCACCAGACTGGACGCTTGCCTTTGGTACAAAGAGTTTTTGTTTTGCTTGGGATTGCCTTATCCATGCAGTCCTGCAGGTGCTGGTAGAAGGCATTTGTAAGTGATTCAGCAGCTTGAGTACTGTTTTCCGCCGGCTCGGGGGCCTTAAAGGAGACCACACTAGTCTTTAGAAGTGTGAAGTCGGCTTTTGAGAAGTTCTTTACTGTGGTCTTTTTTATTTCAGGTGGGGGTGGGATGAGGACCTCCAGCGAGATTAGTTTGTGATCTGATCTCACCAGTGCGGGGTATACTTTCGGTGTTGAACATTGTGCTCCCATGTTCGTGATGATGAGATCAAGTATGTTATCTCCTCTGATACAGGATTCAAATCCAGCTGTACCTAATACTTTTAAATATGTATTTGTAAT
Organism: Protopterus annectens; assembly: GCF_019279795.1. Taxonomy (NCBI): domain Eukaryota; kingdom Metazoa; phylum Chordata; order Ceratodontiformes; family Protopteridae; genus Protopterus; species Protopterus annectens. The sequence goes on along the minus strand of NC_056745.1, from coordinate 1,540,423,397 downwards.
GCAATGAAATAATTCTTGAATGTAGTGAACTGTGTATTTCCTTGGCACAGCAGTTTAAAGCAGCTTTACACAGTGTTAACTGCACCATGCCATAGAATGGGAATATCCATTCACTGTCACTCAGCATTGGTGTGCGATGCTAAACTTCACACAAAAAGATAAACAAAAAGTGAAGGGCTTCATTTGGGTCAATTTCTGCCATATGTGTGTGGTGTGTAATTCTATTTTTGACTAGATTAAAGGTATTAAAATGGAATAGATAGGAAAGTGGTTAAATGGGGGCAAGCAGGGGAAAAAAACAAAGGGAAGGTAATATAGCAATGTGCAGGAGGACTGTAGGAAAGGAACATAGCTATCCACTTCTTTAACAATGTAACATGAAACTATGTATAGCATATTGACTGAATGTGGACTGTCTTCTCAACAAAAAGGGGTGACAATGATGCAATCATGTTGTTTAACTGATTGAATGGAAGCAAGTGTGTTGAGAAGACATGTGTGAAGTGGAGAGCTATGTATGGGATGGTTATTTTTTGTGGGACAGGTGCCTATTTTTTATTTTATTTCAGCAAGAGAGGAATGCTGGGTAGGGGACATAGATATGTCAGGGTCAGGTAAGTCAGGTAGGTGAGAAAGTGGATGCAGACAAACAGGACAAACAAGAAAAGATACAGGGATGGCAAAGGATGCAACAGGTTGGGAAACACCATGATTAGGGATAGGAAGGGAACATTGGATGCCCATGCCCATCAAACGTGGAGACAGTGAGAATCTAGGCCACACCTGCAGAACTGTTATAACTGTCCACTTACTCGAGTAGCATTTGGAGTGCTTGACATCTTTATTTACACTCCATAATAGAGAGCATCCTGCAAAGTTGGGTCCCAGATGTGCTGGGGGTCAGTGCAGGCACCTGTGGAGCAGAGGCAGGCTGAGCCACAGTGGTTGGCCTATGTCCTTGTGCTGTAAAACATTTTGACCGACAGGGTTGCGAATTTTTAGAACTGTTGATTAAGGACTATAATTCACAGATTGATTTCCTTAAAACTGAACTTATTCATCTGGATGCTGATATCCAGGCGGACAATGATTTTGCATGCTATAAATACGAATTTACATGTATTTTCTCTAGTACTGACAGTACTTTGCTCAAAATTAGAGAGACTAAATTAAGGAAGTTGAACAGGGACAAGTACGATTACGAACATGGGTTGGTGTACCCCCCACCCTCTATGAATGGATACAATAAACCTTTAGCCAGTAATGGTAATGGGATTGCTGGGACCAATTCTGCAGATGTTTCATCTCTAGTATCAGGAACATCTGGTCAATTGAATCATATGGATTCTGAGGGATTAGGTGTTAGGAGAAGTGAGAGGATTTCTAACCAATGGAATTGTGTCACTTCTAACAGCACTTCTACTGATGCTGTTATTCATCCTTCTTCGCTGCAGGATTTTTGGGGAGCTGGTGGCATGAACTCATGGGGTCAGCAGGGCAACTCACAGCAAGGACGTTGGAAGAAGAGGAAGCAGCAGAACAGGTGGAGGAGGTAGAGGACACTCACCTTGGGTCCGTTGATATTTGTCCAACATTAGCACATGAGACTACAGTGCAAGTTTTATTCAATAGCACTAAAGACTTTAAAATATTTAATTATTCATGCTTTACAACATCATCTATGTTGGTCGAGATTCTTGCTAAAGGGTGTACCTTTGTGCCCACTGCATGGAGTGATTTGGCCAAAACCTTGGTAGATTTGAAATGTTTTACCAGGAAGCTGAATTTAAATGTTTTGTTTGGTAATTCTAATAATTTAACCAATGATTTTAGAATTGCCAGTATTTTCAACCCCCTCATTGCATACCTCTATTTTGTTGTTTGAGAAATTGCGTGAGAACGATATCAGGCATTTACTTAATTATAGGTAATTTATATCCACAATTTATCTCCAATTGAAAGGGACGTGTTATTTAATTTGAGGTTTGCAGGTATCCATATATTAAAACCGGATAAAGGTGGGAGGCTTATTTTCATGGACAATGAGGATTATAGTAGGAGGATGTGTTCACTTGTGGCTGGAAGGGCCTATGAACAAGTGTCCAGAAATGAGATTAATGGGGCTTATCAGTGTATAAGGGGTTTCCTTAATGACCTCTTTATTGATGGGTCTGTGGACATTGATTTGCACCATTATTTGGATATTACTAACCCCGTGGTGCCCATTATTTTCAGGCTGCCAAAAATACATAAAGATCTAAATAACCCCCCATTATGCCCGATTGTGGATGATAGACAATGAATTACTTTTGGGTGTGCTAAATTTATTGACACCAAATTGAAGCATGTACTTTCAGCTGAGCCTCATATTTGTAAAGATTCTTGGGCCTTTTTGAAAGCCATCAGTGATTTGCCTTACAGCAGTGAGTATAACTTCCTCACAATTGATGTTCTAGATTTATACACTATAACCCCTCAAGACATCGGGCGTAATTGGTTCAGGGATTATTTGTTGAAGAAATAAGTGGATGGTTCCACTATTGAGTTGATTAATTATTTGTTGGACTTGGTGCACAGTAAAAACTATTTTATTTTTAATAAAGAATTTTATTTACAAAAAACTGGCATTGCCATGGGCTCTCCCTGTGGTGCCACCTTTGCTAATAGTGTGATGGCATACTGGGAGAAAAAATTTCTATTCAGGGATGTAACCTTCCAACATCAGGTGGCCTGGTACACCCGTTATTTGGATAATATTTTTATTGTTTGGAAAGGTGACAAGCCCATGGCATCAGCCTTTGTTGAGCATATCACATTTACCAATTTTCTGGAGTTCACTTGGGATTTCCAAAATGATAAAATAGCTTACTTGGATGTTGAACTTATTAATGGTAGATCTAATGGGAGATTTCTTTCTAAGATTTTTAGGAAATCTACCTATTCCAATGCCTTCCTACACTACACCAGTTCCCACCCCTTTTATCAGAAAACGGCGGTTGTCAAGGGTCAGCTTGTTAGGGCAGCCAGAATGGTGTCCCTTGATTATGAGTTTCAGGTTGAGTGTAACCTTTTGAAGGATATGTTCATCAAGAGGGGTTACCCAAACGGACTCGTTAACCAGTTGATTAGAGAGGTGTATACGAAAAGGAATGATGGGTTCTTTAGAACACTTCTGTTTGGGGCCCAGGGTGGACATCAATGACATGTAGGGGAGACATTACCAAATTGTTCTGGTTGTATTGTCAGCCAGCCAGGGGAGGATCCTTTGATTCCTCATGAGGGGCATACCATCCCAGTCACTTCAGCTACTTTAGCTGATGTTTCAGTGAATGTGAGGTCACCACGATCACAGGTGGGTGTCGGTATTAACTTTGGGTTTATTACTACTTTTTCATTGGATGCACCCCTAATTAGATCCATTTTAATTAAGAATTGATGCTTCTTACATGAGGATACGACCATTAGAGATAGAGTGGGGGATGAGCCCAAGGTGGTTTTTAGGAAGGGCTGGAATTTGAAAGCAATAGTGGAAGGCTGTATGTCCTTCCACCATTCCCCTCATCCTGGTATGTTTAAATGTGGATGTTGCCATTTTTGTAAACATATTAAAACTGCTAATACCTTCATGGTACGTAACTAATGTTATTCTGTCAAAAGAAAGGTTTAATTATGATTCAAAGGGGGTTGTTTACTTGGGTACTTGCCAAAATTGTCCAGCATTTTATATTGGTAGGACAGAGAGACCCCTGAAAAATAGGATCTATGAACATGTGTATAGTATTGGGAAATTGAATTTAAATAATGCCCTGGCTAGGCATGTGAAAATTAACCCTACCCATGAATTTTTGTTTATGGCTATAGATAAGGTTGGCTTGGATGATAGGGGGTGACCATTATCATTGAGACATGATGAGAAAGAATTACCCTGGCAGCTTAGACTTAACACACATTCCCCACCAGGACTCAATGATAGTCTATCCATTAAATGTATTGTCAAGCTGCAATCTTTGGCTAGGTAATATGGGACCCCCATTTAATCATGTATATTGTTCATTATATTGTATTGTACTGTGTGAATGTATATGTTTGTATGGATTGAGTGTAATACACATATATAATTTTGTGCACATATGTATAAATGTGTGATTATATATTTATTTTTATTATATATATATATATATATATATATATATATATGTGTGTGTGTGTTTACATTATTTAATATACATATATATATATATATATATATATATATATATATATATGTATATAATGTGTGTGTGTGTGTTTACATTATTTAATATATATATATATATATATATATATATATATATATATATATATATATATATATATTTTTTCCTATGTTGGTTTTTTACAAATTTTTCATATCCGATGTTGCTTTGGCAATGTATTTTGTGTTTTTTGCATATTATGTTTTTATATATAAATGTATTTATCTTTTTATACAAATTTGGGTATTTAGCTTTAAATGTGGGTGGATAGTAGACTCATATTTGATGATGTCATTGATGGTTGCCTATTTAAGTTATTTTTTTTTAACTTGTTTGTCTGAAGAAGTTTGCTAAATTAAGTAAATGAAAGTGCTAACTTTACCTCACTTGTGGTTTGGAGTCGTTTGTTTTCTTCATTTGGGGATTTGCAGTTCAGTTTGTGTTTGTTTTTGTGGTTTTTTTTTTGCATTTTGTGAGTTGCCAGAAATGGATGACATCAAAACATAGTGACCACGGAAATAAAAATAAAAAAAGAGAGATAAGGGTTAGGTTGAGAGAAAAAAGAGATAATTAGTACCATCATATATACTTTCCTATCCTGTGGATTATTTTACCATTTTGGATTGTTGGATTGCTGACTCGTTTTGTGTACAGTGGATCATTTTATGTGGCCTGAATAAAGGTGTTTGTTATATGGTGGTCATAGGTTTTTGGCTCAAGGAGTGGTTCATTGGATGTTATTAGTGGTTGTTGCCACTCTTTTACACACCTTTTTGGTTTACTAGTACCATCATATGTGACATACAATAAATTAGTACAATATAAAGAATTTATTTCCACTTTTAAATTTAAGTATACTTTTTAACAACTACAAACTATAACTGATGATTGCTCCAAGTAATTCTTACAATATGTATATATTGCACATATGCTTAATCAAATAATGCAAATTAAGTTAAGAGCAGGGCATGTATGCCACTTCTGTTGAAATTATTATGTAATATTTTTTAAATGATTTTACTATATATTTGTTTCTTGTGGTATTTGAACCCACAACATCTGACTGCAGTAGTAAGATTGACTCCTACCATTGGCTTGTGCTACAGACTGAAGCATGCATTCTTGATTTTACACTTAAGATATGTATTCTTAATTTTCTACTACCTTATAGAAGAGATAAAATAATAGTTATGTTATGTTGCATACATACGTCTTGCTTCCCTAAGTCTTTCTAAACACTTAGCATGAGCCTCCCTCTTCATCTTTATCTCCTGGTTGGCTGTAGAATGAAATGGAGAGAACAGGAGAAGAGCATTATGCATACCTCTCTTGCCTATATGCAGCTTTCGATCTAATTTAAAGTCACTTTATCAGTGTACTTACACAAATGGATGATATCAGAAGTCCTAAACTCAGGCAGCCACTGGTTGAGTGTATCTTGTTTGTGCCTTTTAAGGTCATTAAAGTGGTGCCTGCATTGCTCTTTAGTGTGTGAAATGCCAGTTGCACTAGAGACAGCCTTGGCCAGATTACTCCAAGCCTCAGATTTATACCAAGACCCAGAATAATCTCCTTGCAGCAGCTTTCAGCTGTGGCTCTTTACAAGAAGTCCAATAAAAATTCTGGACTCCTCAACACCCCACCTTGGAACCCTACATTGGGCACCTTCCCTTCTACCTCCACAGCAACAGTTAAGAGTGCTTTCCCACCAGTTCATGTTAGCACATTTATTGCTAATGTCCAAACCTGAACAACTATGCCAACTGTGTTTGCATGATATTAATTGGACAACCACAGTGCCAAACAGAAAGGAAAACAGTTTTTGATATAGGAAGGTTAATTTTACAGGTGGCATTACTTTATGGGTTTGTTGCTGCTGTACCTGTCAGTTGTTTTAACTCTGCAGATATTTATTTAAAAATGTATGAAACTTTTGATATTTTTGGATGGAACATAGACGCTAGGCTATTCTCATGTTTTGGCCAGTCTTTTATTCATTTAAATCACATGCTGAGCACTTTCATTCATTGTAAAGTTTTCAGTTGAACTTAATCTGAAAATAACATAAAATGAACTTAGGCTTATTATTTAACTGGTGTGGTGAGCAGGGGATGCATTAAGGAGTTCCCTAATCCATGAACCTAGGCTTATTATTTAACTGGTGTGGTGAGCAGTGGATGGGTTAAGGAGATCCCTAATCCATGAACCTAGGCTTATTGTTTAACTTATTAACCCTGAGTACCTTCTCATGGTGCCTGTGTGCTTAAACCCTGAGAATGCCATGAGAAGATACAAATTACAAGCTGTTACCCCCGACTGCCTTCCACAAGCGAGAGAAAGTTTTCTGCAGATTTGTAGTTCACCTTAATGTAAAACACACTGAAATCATAACTGAATGTGTAATTTAGCTTATGTAGTTGCAATTCAACATGTTTTTACATTAAGGTCACATTAAAGTTCTTGCTGAAAATCTGATTTAAAAGTTCTTGATAAAACAAGTGGTGGCAACCAATTAGATTGTTGCAATCCCAGCCACCACTTGCTTAACACCTCCACCCCCAACGTAATTTTCTTTTGTTTCCCCCAATAAAAAGAGGGTCAGGCAGCAGGTATTTCCTTTCTTTCTGCAAAGAATTGGAGAATTGGACATTTTACCTGCTACTGGATCCTCTATTTTATTTCGCAGTCAAGGATTTCATGGACTGCCATAACGATCCAGGAGTTCCCTTTCAGCTCGGAGCAACAACTGCCTTATTTTCTTCCCAGTAAGTATTACTTTTTATTTTATGATTCATCACCTTTCTGTCAATTAAATTAAGGATGTGAAGTACAGCTCAGAATGGCCTATGATTACAACTGTAAAGTTTATGTAGAATGTAGCCAGTATTGCCCAACATAGCTGTGCCAGCAAATTAATACTAGGAATCCCTCAGTGAGTTGAGGCTCATTTTGTCCCACCTCTCTTCAGATCTTACATTTCGGTTCTTTTTCATTCTGATCCCCCTTGTCTGGGCTTGGGCTATGCTGCAGAGTGGAATTAGGTCCAGAGCTTCAATATGCTAACTAGAAAGAAGTTTAAACTTGGCAAATACATCCCAGTGTCATTAGCAACGACCTTCCTAGTGGGCTCCACAATGCTTTGCTTTGTGAGGTATTACACTGATAGAATGCCCCCCATCCTGTTGCTGTCTTATGTGGATGCCTTGTATAAATAAAATACTGCTGCTCTACTGTACTCTGATACTATGACTGGTGAGTTGTTGGGGAAGCTGGTGCCCCTTGTAAAACACACTTTCAGTAGTACAATCTGATGAATTTAATGTAATGTTGCTCGTTGTGTGACACACACATTTTTTCGTAGCTTTGGCACCCCTTCTGAAAGTTGGTTGGTATGTCTGGGATTTTATTGTTTGTTTCAGACTAAATCAAATTCTTTGTAGTGTTTCAGGTGAGATTTCCTGTTTATAACACTGTGTAGCTAGCAGTGACAGCTGGAGCGTAGGCATGGGGGTGTGAGAGAATGGTTTCACGTATAACAGCCGCAATGTGTAGGGGGTGTAATCACTGGTCTGTTACCTACCTTGAAGGTAAAGTTGGAAAGGAAGAATTTCTCTGGGTGGTGCAGAAGCTTCATGGTGAAGATGAGCATGGAGTTTAAATCATTTGTCTGGTTAGACGATGTGGATGATTGTGGGCATTGCATATACCAGAGAACTAATGTGGGGGGGGTCAGCAGTCTATAATAATAAGTATTTGGTGGCCATAGTTTTAGTGAGAGTGATATGGTGTTGTAATATTGATATTGTAAGAAAAACAGTTTTGCTTATTGGGACAAATATTACGATAAATATTCTTGATTGAGTAAGCTTTGTGCAGTGGCATAAATGAATATGAGCAGTGTGTATTTTTTTCCATCAGTCTGTACATGCTTGAAACGCAGAGGATCCATATTCTAGGAGTGGTCTAAAGTCTTTAAACATGCTTCTGTTGACAGCTAATATGTAGGACAGCATTAGCTTTGCTACAGGTAATATCTATTTAATTACTGAACCGCATCAGCCTGTTTGCAGTTTCCATCTAGTAGTATGGGAATGAGTACGGGGGAACAGGAGGCAGCCACTGCTAAAAACAATTTATATACATACCTTACCATTTTATGTTGAGTGCTGTCAAGATATTCATTGTATTTGATTAATGCCCAACATTATGGATTTTGTTAGAAGCATCAATATCATTCATCCTCCCTTCTTGAATCCCATCCCAGACTCATTGCAAGTCATGCAAGTATTAGGGTAAGGGGGCTTAATGCTAAAGGATCTGCCTTGAGATTTTGTTGTGCATCATTCTTGAATAGTCTCTTGTTGCAGTACTTCACTGTTTTAAGTACTGGTGCAGCTTTCAGGTAAGTCTGCCTAGGTGTGCCATTTTTGATTTAACTGACATCCTATTTGAATCCTTTACTCTTCTGAAATGCTAGCTGTTTGGATGTGGGGTGGCGATTAATTTTTGTACAAGTTTTTGCTGTTGAATGTACTAAGCAGCTAATGAAAAAACAACATAGGTTTGGCAATTATGTAATTTAAGCTCTGTCTCTGAAGGTTGTGGGAAGGTGTTTAATGGCACTAAAGGTGTAAACACTTTTGTGGTTTGATCATGACTACCAACCCAATGATATGTTTGGATTCTGCGAAAGTCTTGCCATAAAGCAAGCAGCACATCTCAAGTCAAGGGAGTTCATTCCCATGGTGTGTATTGTTCAGAAAATTGCAGAAACACCAAAAATATCTCAATTACACATAGTCTTGTTAGTAGCACAACGTGTTGCAGGCTTGTTCTTGATGTAGAAGACTATGGGTTCTACTCCCACAGCATGTAGATGGATTGCTGATACTGTGTACTTTAGCACCCCAGGGATTATTCCAGTGGCTTTATTCCACAGAGGCACTGGGACTAAGGTTAGATGTCATGATGCCAGGGTAATCCTATGGGCTAGGCTTGTGAAGGCTCCAGGGCCATTAGCTTAGTACACACCTATGAACCTATGACACTTCAACTGTTCACTTTAATCACTGAAGTAGTAGTGTAGCTAATGATTGTTTTGACTATTGCATGTATTCACAGCAACAGGAACGAAGCAACAAGACGTGGGTCACAGACATGCTGTTGTCAAGTAAATTATCAGTCACTCATCGATTTTTTTTTCTGTTTAATTTTCTGCTTGCAGACCTGACACTGTGTAGCTGCTTTTAGATAATTGGATAGGATTGATGCCTCTTGCACTCTAACTGCATTATTTTGTACTTTCTTTTGTTTGACTCTGCAGCCACATTCTAGACCATTTACTCTGGATTCCCAATGCCCCCCTCTTAGCAACAGCGTTATTGTTTTACATAAGGTAGTTCTCATGGTTTTGTTGAAATGGAGTGCTTGTAAGATATTCACAACTGTAATGTGCATCCAATTTGCACTTTAATTTTCAAAGTGTAAGTGCTATTTTTGCCTTAAATCTAGCTGGTATTTTAATAGTAGTATTGTGTGTATGTGGTGTTTTAGACTTCATTCTTATCAGCATATGCAATCCAGAAAGAACAGACAGCAGAATAGTCTCCACTGTCTTTTGGGATCATGGCATAATGACTCTTGGTGTAAAATTGAGCAACACACGGTCTTTCTTGTTTATTTAGACATTTTAGATAAGCAGAGTTCTCACTCTGATATGTAAATAGACTTTGTCCAGTTGGACCTTTCTGTAGGCTACTAAAATTAATGTAACATCTAGTCAATGGCTGACCCTCTGAAACTCAAGTGTATAGTTTACAGAACTTTTGGCTTTTGCAGTTGATTTCTGTAGAAATATTTGTGTAGGAGAAATTTAAGTGGATAATTCAGTGTGTGATGATGAAGTAAGAGTGTTGTAGTGCTGTACTCTGGTTCTCTTTTGTAGAGTTATTGCACACGAAGAAAGGGGAACATCACTTGTAGTGTGACTAGGCGAGGGCTGTACCTCTTCAGAGTGTAACTCCCAGCTACAATCATTTCATAGAGCAGCTTCTCATCTGGTGGGAGCAACCGTGGCTGTGAAGATTTGTTATATGCATTAGGGAGTGTGCATTGCTAATACGTGTGCGGCAAATAGCAATACCAGGGCCCTAATAGGTCATGTTTCATCGTAATATTAAGCCTTTTCCTATCACTTTAGATTGTCAGCCAGTACTGCCAGACATTCCAGTTTGATACCTTTTATTGATCAGGAATGCACACTTGTTAGTGCTCCTATAACCTGATCACTCCTGTCCCTTGGGAAAAGTAATATTTTTGAGTAAATCATTGAGGATTGTAATCGGTTAATATTGCAGGAGTGAAATGTTTGTTAGTTATTAATTTGCACAGGTAAAATACCAATATGCAGGATTCTTCAATCAAAATAGCAGCACAACCTGCACATATACAGCACAGGCAGTGGATATATTATACTAATGCTTTGCTTGCACAAATGAACTGCTTTTACTTCATAGTACAATGCATCATTTTTTTTCAATATTATATATGGACGACTCTAATGGGTAATGCCCGTTACAACTCTTTACTTTAACATTCCACTAACTTTGGGGCAATATACATGTTTCAGTTAGCATTCTGTTTTATGCAGAAATGTTTGTGTAAGACCCCCTGTAAAGTGGGCTTGTCTATAAGACTGTGACAGGTAACAAATACACACAAAAATGTTGTGAGTACCTGGCCAACTGGAATTAGGAGTCTTGTTCCTAATTACCTGACTATACCTCCAATAACTAGGAATTAAAAGAGGTGAGAGAGAAAGACACAACACATGAAGAAATGGGATAAGGTGATAGATCATCACTTCAACTATCCTGAGGGAAATTGCTTGCCTTCCTTAGGGCAATACATAGTCCCTGGCAAGAAGTTGTGATGGGGGGCAAATAACTGTGGTAAGGAGCTGGTGTGGATGCTGAGAAAGAATAACTGTTTCAGGAGAGTGCTACCATGTACAATCTAATATGTCAGTGACCATCCTGCAATACTTCTTTTTTTAGTCTGCTTTTATCAGGCATGTGTATAGTTTAGATGACAGGAAGGGCTTACTAATACAGAACTTGATCCCTTATGTCCATTGCTGAATGGACACATGTAAACAGAAAAGGCATAGGTAAGGCAGACTGCTGACACTGATGGAGGTCATGAGACTGCAGTGTTATAGGCTGTCTGAGTGGGTAGCCAGCACAGCTATCGGACAGATGAAATGGCCTTGCCTGCCACTGAAGTCCCATGCCTGTCCTGGGTTCATTAGTGGAGTGGAGGTCCTTACCTTGCTTTTTCTCTTTACATGTACCCATTCAGCAGTATGTTGGCTACAACAAGAATTGTGTATATTTACAATCATATGTGCCTACATGGTAAAACAACTGCTTCTGAATGCTGTATACATGTACATATATCCGTTTTGTTAGGACTCAGGTTGTGGATATATTTTTTCTTATTTTGGTAAATAACTTAAGGGAGCATGTCAGTGTGCCAAGTAATACCTCATTTTGAAGACAGCATTGATAGTTCCAACATGGTAAAAGAATTGTGCTTATATGTTGTACACATGTGCAGATATCAAAGTTTGTTTCGAACTTAGGTTATGGAAATTATGATTTTTTTCATATTTTGGTAAATAACTTTGCAAGGGAACATCTGGATGTGCTAAGTAATACATCATTTTGAAGACAGTATTGCTGGTTCCAACATGGTAAAAGAATTGTGCCTGCATGTTGTACTTATGTGCAGATATCAAAGTTTGTTTCAGACTTAGGTTATGGAAATTATGATTTGTTTCATATTTTGGTAAATAACTTTGCGAGGGAGCATCTGAATGTGTCAAGTAATACCTCATTTTGAAGACAGTATTGCTGATTCCAGCATGGTAAAATAATTGTGCCTGTATGTTGTACACATGTGCAGATATCAATGTTTGTTTCAGACAGGTTATGGAAATTATGATTTTTTTCATATTTTGGTAAATAACTTTGCAAGGGAGCAGCTGAATGTGCTAAGTAATACCTCATTTTGAAGACAGTATTGATAGTTCCAACATGGTAAAAGAATGGTGCCTGTATGTTGCACAGATGTGCAGACATCAAAGTTTGTTTCGGACTTAGGTTATGGAAATTATGATTTTTTTTATATATTTTTGTAAATAACTTTGCAAGGGAGCATGTCAGTGTGCCAAGTAATACCTCATTTTGAAGACAGTGTTACTCCTTACTACATGGTAAATGAACTGTCTGTGCACTGTACACATGTACAGATATCACAGTTTGTTTAGTCTTGTACGATTATGAAAATTGTACATTTCCAATACTTCTCATTATTATGCCCATATCTTTGCAAGGGAGCATGTTGATCACGCAAATGATGCATCATTTTGAATCTGACATTCAGATGCATAACTTCTACACTGATATGTAGGCTCTGTCTGTTACAGATGATGAGATATTATGCTTTGTTTATTTATCATTTATGAGAAATAATATATTAATCACATTTATGTGAATATCACAAGAAAGGAGCATCACACAGTAATGGTTAAGGTATCATTTTAAAGCTGACATTCATACTAACAAATTAAATTCAAATTGTATGGGTCTGCATGGTACATTGACCAATATATTGTGCTTTGCTTTTCCAAAAAAGGTAAAAATATGCACAATATCAACATTCCTTACCAAATATTTAATAATGACTTTGATATGCACTATCAACAATTACACTGTTGGAAAGGTCAGTGTCTGCTGAACAACTTTCGAGTTTACATTTTCAGTCTAGCTCTTATAGTTAAAGAGTTATGAACATTTGTTTTCTGTATGGTATTACAAATGGATTTTCTGAAAATGAGCTCAGGCTGCACTGTTGTTCCTATGGTGGAATTAAGCAGACAGCTTTTTCTGAGCTGCTCCGGAGTGAATGAGTTAACTGGTGTGATGAGTAGGGGATGGGTTAGGGAATTACCTAATCCATTTAAGGACACTGGAAATGCTCAGGTTTTCATTTAGTCATGGAGGTGTGTCTGCTTGCAATTGTATCTGCCATTTTAACTCTTTAACTAACAGCAAGTTGTCTGTGTTCAAAAGGGGTTGTTAATCCTTAGGGGATCTCTGACTTTTTCAATCGTTGCAAACTGGATTCCAGAGAACTGGGAGCAGGTCCTACTACTCCTGGCTAGTGCGTCGTAAGGGTCTCGCTTTCTGATGGCACCCACATGTTCTTTTATCCAGATCCTAAGTAGTCTTGTGCTTTTTTTCAAGTGTAATATGCTTCACATTGAGAGCATACTACAATGTAAACCACATTGGGGTCTCACATATTACATCCTTGTTAAAAACTGGACACTCATAGCAAAACACCCATAGCCCTAATCCTTGGAAACCAGGCAAAATTTTGCTATGAAGAGAGTGTGTTCCTCGAAGCCACTTTTGAATCAGCAAAGATGCTGCAGGCACACACCCTCAATGCACCTCCAGGCTTTCACCAATATGGGGCATGCCACTGGTGTGATTTTTGTCATTCAAACCTCCAAGATACATTTCACCACCCCACAGGTGGTTAATCACATAAAAGACCATTTAAACTGTTAGACCCCCAATACATTGCATTATGCTCTCAATGTGAAGCATACTATATTGGAAAAACCACAAGACTACTTAGGATCTGGATAAAAAAATATGTGGAAACCATCAGGAAGTGAAACCTTTACAACGCACTAACTCGACATAGTAGGACCTACTCCCAATTCTCTGGATTCCAATTTGTAGCAATTGAAAAAGTCACAGATCTCCTAGGGATTACTGACCCCCTTTAGAACACAGACAACTTACTGTTTGTTAAAGAGTTAAAATGGCAGATACAATTGTGAGCAGACACACCCCCAAGACTAAATGAAAACCTGAACAATTCCAGTGTCCTTAAATGGATTAGGTAACTCCCTAACCCATCCCCTGTTCACCACACCAGTTAAACAATAAGCCTAGGTTCATGAATTAAGGAACTCCTTAACTTTTCCCCCGCTCGCCACACCGGTCAAATGATAAGTCTAGGTTCATTTTATGTTATTTTCTGATGAAATTCAACTGAAAACTTTACAGCAAATGAAAGTGCTCAAAATGTGATTTAAATGAACAAAAGACTAAGCAAAACACAGAGAATAGACTAGTGTGTGAAATTCCAGTCTTGCCTATATGCAGCTTTCTATCTAATTTAAGGTCTCTTTATCTGTGAACTTAAACAATTGCATGATGTCAGCAGTCCTAAACTCAGGCACATATGAAAGAGTAAGGGGTTAACCAGGTATGTGTGTGACCTGACAAGGTCTGGTTTATTCATTCATGTGTGTATGACTATCACTGAGGTCTGAAAACCATCCAAGCCCAGAGAAGACAATTATAATTACAGAAACATAATATTCAGTATACCCTCTGTCACACATATAATTCATACGAGCTTCACTGCTATAAATGCTTATTGTTATTTATAATTATGTTTGAATTTTTTTGTATTTATTTTGTAAAATCAAATGGAGAAGCAATAATACAATTGGGAGGGTGCTAGATTAGAGCCAAGGCCCACCAGTATTGCAGTCCCACACTTACACCTTCTGCCACAGGAACAGTTAAAAAAGCAGTTGCACATTTTCATATTTATTATTAAGTATGTATGTATGTTAAAATCCTCATAATGCTATGTTAGTGTGTTTGTGCAGTGGCAAATCATAGAGGATACAAAGTATCCTTTTTGAAATTGTCTACTACTGTCTGCTTCCTATCAGCAGGTGTTCTAGACCTGCCGGTGTTGGGGAAGGCTGCTAACTGTCGTACGATGCTACTTAGCAGGGTTGAGAGATGGAAAGCAAAAGATGTAACAATGTATCCTTTTTGAAATCTAGAATGTCTATATCCTGTCTGCAGGTGTTCTGTCTGCTTCATGTGTGATCCAATAGTACAGGTTTCCATGAAGTTAAGCGATGAGCAAACATGCCAAGCAAAGATCACCTTGTTTTATCTTTGTGAGCAGTTTTATTATGCATCATCCTTAAAAGACAAATGTGGGACTTGAACTGTGATCTACAGATATTATTTACTATGTAGATCACCATGTTTAGCAGATGTGCTACACACACATGATTCACAGGTGTAGTTTATGTATTGTTTATCATAGAAGTACATTACATGACATTTATTGTATTTATCCATTTGCCATGTTTGCGCTAAGCTGCAAGCTGCACAAATAGTAGAATTAAAAAAAAATAATAATATAAAATCAACAACATTACAAAATAAATGTTAGTACACATGAATGATTTTTACATAAGTTTGGTCTTGAGCTCTCACATCAATGAACCTACAAAACACAGTAAAAGTGTCTTATCGCTCGTTGCCACAGAAACAGCTTTGCAGCAGGAATAATAAATATTGCGCATACAAACAAGTCCCAAATCATCCACATTATTAACAAGAGATATGGCAGTTGTACCTGTCTGTACATGTGTTCATTTCAGATGTAGCCCAATGAGTGATCACACAACCATTTATGACTATCAAAGTAAAAAACAAGTACCGGACCAACATGGCTAGGCAAAAATAAAAGAAAGTGATAAAAGTAAGTGGTTTCACGATAACACTATAGCTTCTTCAGACTTGAGCTGTGTTGGTTCTGTACTTGTTTTTTACTTCAGGTTTACATAGTTTTCTTGTACTGCACCTTTCACCTGTTCCTGCGTATTTTCACTTTTTGTGGACATTTATGACTACTGTTTGCAGCAACACAGTTCTGTCTTATCTTTGTATGCTGTTCATTCTTCTCTTACCTGAGCAGTAATTTGAGACACTGGCATTTTGTACTATTGTCCTTAAAATGTATGAGAATATTAAATGGCAATAATATACAATTTTTCACAAAGGCATAGGAGTTTGGATATTACTGAACAGAAACTGAGAACTGTGTGCTGCTTACTTACATTTAAAACCTTGATACAATTACTTCTACACTTTGTAAGCCTAACCTGGGTGACTCACCCACTGCAGGTAAGGGAGTTTGAACGGCTGTTGTGTTTTCTTTTTCCCTCCCTGTAATCATTCACAATAGCAATCCATGAGCAACAAACACTGAGGGAGTGCCTGCATGTTTTCACCTACTACACGGAGCCATGCATTTAGGATTCAGCAGTTCTAATGAGTTCACAGCAGATTTGCATTGTCACCATACTTACAGCCCTAACTCAATGCTATGAAAAGGGAAGAATATAGCTAGGAACCTGAAGGTGAGGAGTTGTATATGTGCATAACAGAGAAGAATATTGTTATTACTTTGCTTTATCTGCACAGAAGACTACTGATCTTGATAAGGTACCATTGCATCTTTCAGTTATATGCTGAATATGGAAGATGTCACTTAGAAAAATATTTTCTATATGCATGAGCAAATGGTACTTTTATTTGTATGCACTTCTTAGATGCTTACTCATGGCATACATATTTTTGCCAGGGCATTTTACTTTCTGAGATACACAGACTTATTAAATTTCATCACAAGTGTTACTGTTACAACTGTTTCTCTTTACAGTCTTCTATGTTATTTCAGTGAAATGTAATTTTCCTATATTGTCAAAGACACAGGAGTGTTAGCCTTCTTCGATGGCCCATAGACACCTCCAGGGGAGTGCTGGGAACAGGTAGAGGTGTGGCAATTGCCTAAAACTGACTGTTCTGTGGTAAGTGTGTACACATGTTTTGGGAACAGTTTGTTTGAAAGCGCTTATAACTATTGACTGATGTGTTATTCCTTGTTTGGTTCAAAATGTCTTTTGCCTGTTGTTTTGGGGGTGGGGGAGTCAAGTTCCATTTGTGTGTTGCCACAACCAAAAATGTTTTTACAAAGGTTTTCTTTGCTATTGTTAGTCCTTATTTTAGATCAAACCTTGGTTTGTGTGTGACTATGATATGGTACAATCACATAACCATTTTTTATATTTGAATAACTGAAGTTGTTTTTTTTTTGTTTCTCTAGTGGGTAATATTGAAAAACTAATGATATGCATTATATCTAAGCAGGACTTTTATTTATGTGATATTTATGTATAGTATCCTTCTTTTGTGGGATACTTAGGACTTTAGCATCTGAGTGTCCCAACCCAACTTCAGTGAGTCAGGAAATTACATGATTGTTCAAGCCTTTCATTAACATGGTGCGGTTCTGCTTCAGAGAGGACTTGGGGATATGTCTGGAAGAATTCAAATTTAGAACCAGATAGTGAATGATGTGAATGTTGTTGGGGGGGTGCAGCAGACATATAATCAGGTGTGTCATAGGTCCACTCATATGATTTTATTGGCCAGGAGGAGATCAACTGCATTGGCCCTTTGATAGCTGGTTACTGGGAGGAGGAACTTGCTATATAGCCACCTCAGACACCAAATTAAGAGTTCCTGTCCACTGTCAGGGATCCATAGAGCTCAGTAGAAAGTACCCAACTGCATGTGATTGATGTTGGTGCTGCTGTTTCAGGGAGGACAGATATGTCCCAGTAGGAGCCGCCAGGTAAGCTTACCTATGTCAGTTTTTAAAGATTTCTTGTATAGTAAAGTACTGAAAGCAGTAATTAAGTTGGTTAAATATTTTTCTTTCAGTGACAGCCTACACACTGGCTTCATCCCAGAAAAGTGGAAAATGGTTGCCGTCATCCTTTTGCAACAAGAGGGTGCATCCGCAGACCCCGGGAACTAAAAACCCTTTAGCTTGACCAGACATATCTGCAAGGCCATGAAATGAATCATCATTGTCCTTATTAACAAAGATATAGGAAATCTCCAAGTACTGGACCCTAACCAGTTTGGCTTTGTCAAGGGGAGAGCATGCCTGTTAAACTTGGTGGACTTCTTTGAGACAGTCATCAAAGCCCTAGATGAGGGCAAATCTATGCATATGGCCTACCTAGACTTAGCCAATGCCTTTGACACAATCCCCCACTCAGGCATCATTGATAAACTCATCCAACTGGGTATCAACCCATATATTGTTAGGTGGATTGCAAACTGGATCACTGATAGAACTCATATGGTTAAAATAAGGGACTCCACCACCTCTAGCAGACCTGTAACCAGTGGTGTTCCACAGGAATCAGTTCGGGGACCCCTACTGTTTGGAATCTACTTTTCCAAAGTACAGGCTAAAGCTAAAAGACTGTGGATGATAAAAAGTTTGCTCATGACTGCAAAGTGGGAGTAATCAATGAAACCCCTAGCGATGTCAGCTTCCTGCAACAAGGCCTTACACAGACTAATGACTGGCGCCAAAGTCATGGTCTTAAACTTAATGCAAACAAATGCATTATCATCCCATTTGGCAAGGGTGATGATTCTGCAAACTACCACATCAAAAGAAATACCCTAAGCACACAGTCAGTGGTAAGAGATCTGGGCACACAGGTTGACAGCAGCCTTAACTTCGATCACGATGTCTCCACAGTGGTAAGAGGGGCATTTTATATTGCTCATCTCAAAAGTAAGGGTACCATCTCCAGAAAAAAAGAGGTTATAACCCCCCTGTAGTCTTCCCTCATCAGGCTAATAATAGAGTACAACACCCTCTTTGGTATGTTCCTTTCCAAACACCTACAGCAATTGGAGAGACCAGAAAGGTTCCTTACAAAGAAAATTCAGGGTGTTCAGGACCTGTCTTATGTGGACAGACTGAAATCATTATCACTTTACTCTGTGTCATACAGACTGCTCAGATGGCTTGCATATAGAGCAATCTCTGTCCTAGCTTTAATGGAAATGCTGCACATTCGCAAGTCAAGTAGTACATGGGTCACTCACTCAAAGAACCTTATCCTGGTATATAACAGCAACAGAACTTGCTGGAGAGACAGATTTGTCTCACAGAGGTTGTCCCACCTTTGGAACAAACTTCCTATTCATGTTAAACAAAGTGCAATTTGGAAGATTGGATGGCTAACTAGGAATTCACCCTAGGGGTTCCACTTGTGACCTTCTTGGACAGGGGAAATAGGTGCTGATTTTTTAGTGTCTGCTTGAACCAGACACCCATGGGAACAATGGTTATTATTGGCTAAGCTTGTAAGGGCCCTGAGGCTGTTAGCCTAGTAACCTCCTATAATCTTATGATCCTATGGGCTTATTTATAGATTGATACAGTTAACAGTTCATTACACATGGGTTTGGGGTGGGTGTGTCATTCTAGTTTCAGTTTAATGTTTTGTTAATGGACATATAAAAGCCAAAAATGTTCTCCCTGTGTTATTGTTATTGTGATGATGATGATGATTATGTCCTTTCAATTTGCTTAACTTCTTCCAGGACCAAACTCTCTAGCAAGTGTGGAGTCATCTGCACATGATAAGCCAAAGCATTTTTATTTCAGTTCTGATGAGCATTTGACAGAAATATGCATTTATCCATATGTGTGAGGTGGGTGTCAGGAGTATGTGTCTGTGTATGTATTGCTGTACCATCTGTGATAATGGCACCAATGTTAATTTGTTAACATGTATTAAACTGTAGTAGTGCAGGTATTAATTTCTTTCCTGTGTTTGTTGCTTATTACCGTAGGTAATCCTGACAGTGGAAGTGCAGATCACCTCATGCCAGAGTATAGACAGACTCTCATGATGATGGTGGCCAAACACAGGCACAGTTGGGGAGTGCAGAGGTTGAATCTGACACAGAGGTTGACATTCATCCATCTCCTGTAATTCCATCAGACACAGGAAGTAAGCCTATGCAAACCTATTCTAGTGACTCCGCAGATATTTGACAGGTAGAAGGTGAGACATTTGATCTGGGTATTGTTACTGTGGCTTCAGTGTCTATTGACTCTGGCCATAACCAAAGTGTGGGCAAGGTGCCAAATAGAAAGGTTGTTAGGGGTGCTCAGAGGAGTCCTGCTGTGCATCCTCCACCTGATCCTGGTGTGTCTTTCTGTGCCACTCGTTATATGTTTAGGGCTGTCATGGAGGTGCAGGCATGTTCCAATAGGGCCTCCAAGGAAATGCTTAGGGTTGTAAATGTGGCACAGGCTGACATGTGCGACTACCTTCACCATGTTGCTGATTCAATAGATCAGATGAATGACACATTGGAAAGGGTGGTGTTTGTGATGGAACTTCAGCTGGGAGGGGGATGACATCCATGTGGACATAGGTCAGCCACATCATCTAATGTTAGCCGATGTGGCCATGCCTAGTTATGCTGATGTGGCACTACACATACTGCTCTGTCAGTGGTTGAGGTGTCCACACCCAAATGTGGCAGACCATGGGGTCAAGTTCCTGGGTGCACTTGAGAGGAGAGCTCAACCAGCAGACATCTGTTATGTTCAGGTAGCAGGATTGCATCTGGCCATGGGCATGGACATGGCAGTGCATCTACTGGTAGAGCCATTTCTTACAGTCAGGGATGATGACAATGAACTGTTACCTCAACCTTACACGGCTCACACCTGTCATACATACCAGGATGTAGAGCTAGCACAGAGCTTTGCTGTGTTCTTGCAGACATTCATACACCAATTTTACCTGGAGTACCCATACAGACACACACACACACACACACACACACACACACACACACACACACACACACACACACACACACACACACACATAACTGTTACATGGATCAGTTGTGAGGCTTTCAGCTCATTCTGTCTCAGTGACCATTTGATACTTTATCCAAATATCTGCCTGTTTCTCTTTCTTACTAACTTGAACTCACTACCTTTTTTGTCAGCCTTGGCCTTTTGATCCCCCCATACACACAAACAACACCCTGTACAAATAATGATGACTGTGCCATCTCCTTACATACATACATACATACAAATATTTCAAGCACAGACATTTATGCCCTTTTAGCTTGCCAATATACCAAAACATGTGTTCCCAAAATAATTATCCAAGTTGTTCTTAAAAATATCTAAACTAGTACTTGCTTTAATGTAATTTGATAGTCTGTTCCAAGCATCAGCTACTCTGTCAGAGAAACAATTAGTGCACTTCTCATTCCTATAGAATCTTCTACACAGGTTATCTGATGATTCTCTAGTACTTTTTGATAACCCCAAACATTCCCAGAGGTAGTTGCCCCTAAATGCCCTATATACCTGAATATGATCTCCTCTTAAATATCTGTAAGAGACACTGTACAAGTTCAGATATTTTATATATTTCATAATAACTTAAATTTTCACATCCATGGATACCCTTGGTATATTTCTGCTGTACTCTTTACAGTTTACTCATGCTTGTTTTTTATAGGGTTTCCATATTGTTATTCCATAATCAAGTTCAGGTCTAATGTAACTAACAAACAATGACTTCATTATTTTTGATTTCCTAGACTTTATAAATCTTTTTATACAACCTATAGTTCTATAACTATCAATTACCAATTGTTTGATATGATAGAAAAACTCATAGCTGAATCTACCCATATACCCAGGTCCTTAAATGAGTCTACAGTTTCAATCACTGTGTGCTGTATTAAATATTCACCTTTCGGTTTATGTCTCCCAAATCTCATATGCTTAGTTTTTGATGTATTTATCAGCATATTATTCTCCTGTGCCCAAATGGTCAGCTAAGTCAAATTATTTTGCAGACATACCTTTTCTGTAACACATGTAATCAGTTTACCCAATTTCAGGTCGTCAGCATATAGAATGTAGAACACCTCAGATGAAACAGCTAGGTCTGAAAGATACAATCTAAACAAGTAAGGGCCTAGAATAGAGCCCTGTGGGACACCCTGACTGTAACCAAGGATGTTGCCTGTCCAGTTGCTGTATGATACTTGCCATGTCCTATTTGTAAGCCATGCAGCTATCCATCTTATCAAGAGTACATGAATATCTAGATGTACTAATTTATTGATCAGTGTTATGTGTATGGTCCTATCAAATGCTGAAGTTAAATCTGTATAAATTCCATCACAGCATAATTTTTCATTCATAGCTGTTATTATATTGTTATAGAACATCATGTTATGGGTGGTAATATATCTGTTTTCAACATATGCATGCTGATATATGGTTTCAAGTCTTAATCTATCCAGTTCTGACAATAACTTATCCAATATTACCTTCTCCATTATTTTCCACAACATGAAAGTAGACTTATGGGTCTGTGTGATTCTGGGTGTGTCCTACTCTCCTTTCCCTTAAAGACAGGTTTAATAAGCACATGTCTCCAATCTTGAGGAATCTCCCCATATTTATATGACCTAGTGAATAATAGATATAATGGTACAGTAAGTTCGTGCTGAAGTGTTCTCAGGTCATTGTTACTAATTCCGTCTCCTCCCTGTGCTTTGTTTGGATCCAGTTTGCACAGTTCTTTTTCAGTATAATCTAATTTGATTCCAGTATCCAGGGTACCTGGATGTCACTAAGACAACTTACCACCCCTTCTGTGGAGCCAAACTGTTTTGCATAAGATTTTGTAAATATATCTATAATCTGTTGTCTGAGAATACATTTTAGAATCTGCACACAGTTTATCAATTTGTGTGTCGTTACTCCTTCTGCATCTTATGTATCTATAAAAAGGTTTCCTATTATGCTCAATATCTTTATATAAATTTTCTTCCAAACTCTTCTTGATCTTGTCTCACACTATGCTTAATCTGTTTGTCCAGCTTGTTTATTACAGTTTTCAAAGTTGTAGTTTGACCTCTCTTCCATTTCTTATATTTTGTTGTCTCTCACTTTTATCAGATATGCTGTTCTTATGGAAATATATCTGCCTGAGGTTGTATGCCTAGATCCTGAAGTTAAACATTTTTTTAAATTTTTTTGCACTCAAACAATTTCTCTTTCAAAACTTTCCACATTCCATCTGCCGTTTTTCCACTGAACACCTCACTCCAGTTAATTTTACTTAGTGACTGTTAGACTTCCATATAATCTGAAATTAACCTTCTGTGCATTGGTTTAGATTTCAGTTTGCAGAATTATCTAGCAGCAAACTGACCTTTATAACCTAATGATCACTGCACATTAATAGTGGCAAAACTTGACTTGAAGTTACAGTAATTTCTTTGGAACACAAACAATGTCCAGTATGTTTCGTCCCCCTGGTAGTTTTTTTACAATCTGCTGTTCCTGAATATACGATGTGAATAATTTCCTTACTAACATTGTAGAATCAATATTATTCCAGTCTGTTTCTGGTAAATTTGACCCCAGCTAATATTATTCTTCCCTCCGGGTCTATATATCAGGCCGTCGAAACGGCTGATTATCGAACACCAGATGTTCAAACTGTTAAGTTCGAACACTGATTATCGCGAAGTCGCGAAACACCGAATTCTTTCCCAGAGAAAGAATTCGGTGGGCAGTTTCTGTGGCTTTGCGATTATTAGGACTGTGGTGGGAAGTTATGGGCCGGGTTCAGGTAAGTGTGCGATTGTGTGAACGTTAGGATTAGGGTGCGGGTTAGGTGAGTTAGGGTTAGGGCGCGGGTGAGGTGGGAGTGCGATAGTGACAGACTTTAGGGTGAGGGCGGGATAGGTGAGTTAGGGTTAGGGCATGGGTCAGGTGAGTGTGCGATAGTGACGGACCTTAGGGTTAGGGTTTGGGTTAAGGTAAGTGGATAGATAGTAGTGTATGTATAGTTTAATGTAGGGTTAGATGTAGGATTTTAAGTGCATGTGTGTGGATTGCTGTTTTTTTGGTGTGCTTGTGTTGTGTGTTCTTGGAACAGCGATTTTTTCCCTGGGAAAAAAATCGCTGTTCTAAGACTTCGATGTTTTTGCACTTCGTGGTTAGAAGTTTGAACATATGGTCTTCGAACTTCAGCCATTTCGGTGAACTGATATAGACCCTTCCCTCCTGTGTTTCATGCAAGAAATGTATCAATTCCTCTAGGTTATCTGCACTTGACTTTAGTTGTCTTTATTGTCACAGTTACACAGTCTATAGTGTTTGTGTTATCATTGAACATGTAATAATCCCAGGTCTCATAGCTATCTTTAATCCTTATCATAACACCTCCACCTGATTTTTTATTAGAATGCCTGTTACAGCAAAAACATTTATACCCTGACAGAACTGGTTTCCAGTCATTGTTCTTTAAACATGTTTCACAAACAACAACATCAATCTTGTGGGAACGTAGCACATTTTCCAATAAAAAAACTTTATTATCAATGCTCCTAGCATTAACAACCATCAGACAGGCATCAAATGTTTATATATGTGGGCTGTTAAATTATTGACATGCCAAATATCTTGCCTAATGTCAAATATTGGAAAAAAGCTGCTGCAAAAATTGTCTTTCCTGATCTAGACAAATGCACACCATCCTTGTTTTCTATCTTTTGGATTCAAGGATCCATAAGTCTTTTGTCTGATGCTCAGGGTTTATAGCTGACTTAGGGCTTAGTATATCTATGTTTGTGATGCTGTTTTGCAAATTGTACTGCTTTCTTACAGGTTTTTGTAATGTGTGCATCTCTTTCTCAACCTCTTAGACCAACAAAGCTGGACCAAGCCATCAAAAGTGTGACAAAGGCCCACCAATGGTGAGAGTTTTTAAAAACTGTGGTCTTAAAACCTTAGACAGTTGATAGAATAACAAGTTTTGAATTACTATTTTTATATTTTTCTGAAGGATATGAACTATGAAAATGAAATATGTGTCATTATTTTCTAAATTCACTCTTTAATGATTTGCCAGTACAAAAGTATGATGCCAAACTGTGCATATTTGGTGAAAATCTATACATTTTAGATGTATGAATGTGAATCTTTTATACATTAGGCCTATTAGTTGATAGAGGGCACATATCATATTCACTTGTCACTGCTGTCACATCTTGATGTAATTGCTGTAAAAATCACCCACCTTTACTTACTTACATTACCAACTAATAGTATGCAGGAGTATTTCATTCCTTTGTATTCTTAGACATTATTTTTCTATTCCATGTTTAACACTTATCTTGGTAATCTAGTAGTTGCAAGAGTTTTAGTTTGTAGCTGACTCTGTCTGATGCTAGCAGTAAATAGCCATTACATGGGTAAGTAAAGGTTGTGAACATTGCCTGACATCAATGTTACTGCCTGTATGTGCATAAGATGAAGGCTTTAGCCTTTTAGGTGGTGAACATGTGTGCTATCCATTACCTCATGGTCAGTATGAGGCCATATTATGCATGACACCTCACCTGCGTGTGGCTGTGGTGACATTGCCAGTGGTGGTGGGATGTGTGGCCCTTCCCCTTGCTTTTCCTGCTGAAGCTGTTTACTCAGGATAATGTTGTGAAGCATGGCATAGAGGGTGAATATTTTAGCACATGTATGGGGATTGTACTGCAGGTCTTCCCCAGATGTATTAGGCACCAGAGCCGCAACTTCAGCAGCTAAAACACACACTTTATGATATTTCTTGTTTGAGTGTGTGCCTCATCATAGTGTTCTTCTATTGGTGTGTGCATTTCTGATGGGCATCATTAACTGTGGTTCCAGTGCATAGCCTGCATCCCTCAGTAAATGACCCATGGGATATCCGCGCTAGTAAACATTGCATGCATTTGAGAGTTGTGCCAGATATGTGAGTCCTGGTAACTGCAGGGTTGCCAACACATGTATTCAGGATGATTCCCTTAGCATTACACAAACAATTAGTTTTAGAGACATCAGTTCCATACATGTTCTGCCAGTAATTGTGAATAGAAACCTACCTGATCTCACTGGTCAACATAACAAATGACTGCTTTCTATGGTGTCGTATATACTTCACATGTGAGAATACCTTTCTTTACATCATCAGTATCACTCAACTATTTAGTTAGGAGCAATATTTGCATTTTATCCACACCTTTGGGTCAGTCTTTATCTATAGTGTATACATTTAAATAGTGAATAACGAGAGATGATTCATTTTGCAAATCCCTCAACAGAGCATTACTTACATTATGTGTTGTCTACAGTTTCTGACATTTGAATGCATTATATTTTTAAATGCTAGCTGCAGTCATCTCCATTTTCTGATGTTTGAGACCTTCTTTTCTGGATCACCCTATTCATTCTTTTTGTTAGACCTGGAATAATATTTGTTAAAGTCCTCCATGAAATCCCTTACAGATTACTTGCACAACCCCTCTGTGTCACACCTTAGAGTCCTTAAAATAATCAAACCATTATCTTTTAATATCCTTACTATTATCTGTCAAATTTCTCTCACTATTTTCTGTCTTGTTTTAAGATATTACTAGGGGGTTTTAATGGCGTTATATTCCCATCTGTCAATTTGAACTCTTTTTTTCCCTTCAACTATCATTCATATAATCTGCTACATTTCTTTAATATTTCTTTCATCGCTTTCCTAGTGCTACTTCTCGCCCTGTTGATTTTTCAGTGTCTTACCTTTATACTTGGAGCACACCTATGCTTTAGTTCCATCTCTGTGTTCAATAACACATTGTAAGAAGTAGTTTACATAACACTGTGATCTCCAATCCATCCTTCCAGATCTTTCCTCATAGTACCACAGTTAACATCCTTACACAATATTCACTTCCAGCTACTCTTAACTTCCTCTGCCACAATCCTTTTATACATGTATGTTAGGCTATTCTTCACCCCCTACTCCACCTTACTAATCCATGCTAACCATAACTTTAGCCCTGCCTCTGACTATTGCCCAACCTACACCTTACCATAGGAAAACCCCTTTCTGTAACAATACGCTCATATGCACATTACATGCAGCACTGCACATGCACAACATCAAATCTATCCTCTTCCCAAACCCTTACTCTGACCCTAATCCTGGAAACACACACACACTACCTCCTATTCCTAATGCCAACCTTTTCAGTATATTCAAAAGTTTCAGCATTAAAATCTTAAAACCATACTTATGTTACCGTGTGCTCAGCCTTTCACCTTTTGACATCTCCAGCACTCAATAATGAGTGCTTTCAATGAATTTTCTATCTTCTTTACTCTGCCAGCAAACTGTTAATTCAACAGAACGAAAGGAACCTCGCTCTCTTTCTGTCTCTCTCTGGTTCACTGTTTTCACAGTATAGTAAACCTTGGTGTTATTTTGCCAAAGGCTTATTGTACCAGATGCTTGCTTTTATTGAATGCTCATTTTCTGGGCAGAGGCAAGTGGATCAGTGTTAGGGGTGGTAGTTCATGTGTTTGTGGGTTGTGGTTACAGTAAGGACCAGGTAAGGGAGTAAGTTTAGTGTTTTGCATGTTCATTTGTGTCTGTGTGTGTGCGTGTGTGCGTGTATGCGTGTGTGCGTGTGTGCGTGTGTGCGTGTGTGTGTGTGTGTGAGCGCATGTGATGTGTGCAAAGTATGAATGAAAGAGAAAGTTAATAAAATCTAGCATTGCCAGTGTAGTTAATGCATCTATTAATTAAACATTCAAAAATTCTAAGAAACAGGGCAAACATCCTAAAAGTCTGTAATGACTAGTTATTATTTTGATTTAGTTCAAAGTAAATATTTTAGAATGGTTAATTTTATAAAAATGTTTTAGGAAGAAACCTGACATTCTGAGTCGATTTTTGTAAATCCCAAAAATTGTTAAAACATATTTTAAAAGCTTCTTGTGTCACTTAGTATAAACAGGGGAAGATTTATGCTGTTTCGCTCTTTGCTCAAGGACTTTATTTGTATATATCTCTCAGTATTTGGCTGCTCATACTATCTGAAATCTTGGGAAGCTGTATTAAGCCTGGCATGAAGATGAGTATGATGAATATTTAGAAATAAAGTCTCGCACTTCAATCTGCAGACTTGCTTCAATGAATCTATAAAATTGAGATATTAGGAAACTAACAGATGTACAGGCTTATACTATCAGCCGAAGATTGAGAATAGTGACAGTTCTCCCACATTCTGATAGACAGCAGGGCAAGGGTTTTGTGAAGGGTAATGCTGCTGTCAGTCTTGGGGATGAACAAGCTGCCTCTTACTGACTGCACTGTGAAGTATGACCCAGGACACAGCAGAGCATAAAATGTACATAATATATTCAAGAGAAGCAGGGTCTATCTCACTGAATTAAACAGATGCAGTGAATACATGCTCTGTCATACCTTGGTCACTAACAGTTCCCTGGGCACTAGAACAAATGGACAACCCTGCACCTAGGAGATCTTAGAAGGGCAGTGAAGGACATTTTTTTCCACAATTTAAGTCAGTTGTCATAGCCAAACTTAGATGTTGTATTTTATTTCTGGTAGTGTTTTTCTTCTTGTTTCATCAGCTTGTTGCATAAATAAACCTGAGTCAGAACTCAGTTCCTCACAGTCATAACAATGACTGCAATGTCTGAGTCATATTATGCTTTCTGTTGCAATAACTCCTAACTTTTCTCTATCACAGAGTCAAATGAAGTTCAACTGGTTGCAGTTAATATATTACAAAGGTTCATAGGTTCATAGGTTGATACTAGGCTATCGGCTCTAGGGCCTATACAAGCCTAGCCATAACAACTCCTTGGCTATTTCTTCCCACACTATTTACTTCCCTGGACCACTGTCTAGCAGGGTGACTGACGTGATCCCCGGGGTGAATTTCCTTTCTCCCATCTAATCATCAAGGTTCCTTTTGAAGAGGGACAAAGAGGCGCTCTGCTTGACATGTATGGGCAATCTATTCCAGAGTCTGGGGAGTCTGTGGGTCAGGAACCTATCCCTCCAGCATGTTTTGTTTATTGTGATGACAAGATTTAGATCCCTGGAGTGTGTGGCTCTGAGGGATTGGGATTTCTTTATGTATAGCATGTCCAACAGCTCTGGGTTTGACATGGCCTTGTATGTTAAGCAGAGATCGCTTCAGAGTAGATGATATGTGACTGAGTATAACTGGAGTTTTTTAAGGCGGTCAGCAGAGGGCATCTGCTTTAGGCCTGTGATTCTTTTAGTGAAGTATTTCTGTGTCCTTTCCAGTTGTTGCAGATGTCTTGAGAGGTACATACCAAATGGGGCGTTGTATTCTATAATGGGTCTAATGAGGGATGAGTACAGTGGGACAATGACCTCCTTTTTTCTGGATGAAAAGCCCTTAGTGATGAGGTATGCCACATAGAAGGATTTCCTGACTGTTGTGGCGATGTGGTTATTGAAGGTAAGACCACTGTCCACCTGTTTCCCTAAGTCTCTTATCACACTTTCGATGTTTAGTGTACTGCCACCTATGTGATAATTCATGGGTACATGTTTTTTCCCAAAGGGGATAACTATACATTTCTTGGCACTGAGCTTGAGCCCATGGCTCTGGCACCAAGCATCTGTTTCTGTAAGGCCCTTTTGTAAATTATCTACATCATTTGGGGATTCAATAATGGCTCCCAGTTTGCAGTCATCTGTGAACTTTGTTAGCCAGAGTCCCTTAGTGATGGCCTGTACTTCAGATAAGTAGATGCCAAACAAGAGAGGTTCTAGGACTGAACCCTGAGGTACTCCACTTGTCGCTTGTCTGGAGCTGGATTTGGAGTCAGCTACTTTTACAGTGTGGGTTCTCTCAGTAAGCCAGTTGGCAACCCATCGAGCGACATAGGGATTAATGCCCAGCTTAGTAAGTTTATCTATGATTCCAGAGTGGGGGATGGTGTCAAAGGCCTTGGTGAGGTCCAGATAGGATGTGTGGACTGCCTTACCCTCATCCACGGCTCTGGAGACTGATTTGAAGAAGTCAATAAGGTTCAGGAGAGAAGATCGGCACTTCACAAACCCAAACTGGGTGGGGTCCAGTGTTTTAAGGTTGCCAATGTCTTTGTTTATAAGTTCCATAATAATACATTCCATGGCCTTGCAGATCAGGCTCGTCAGACTGATGTGGCGGTAGTTCCCAGAATCCAAGGTGGATCCCCCCTTGTGGAGTGGGATAACTATAGCTGTGCACCACTCATTGGGCACAAAGCCTGAGGTGAGGGTATGATTAAACATGACACTTAGGTGAGGTGGCAGTTCATTTTGTAGTTCATGTAGTACACAGCCCGGGATGTCATCTGGTCCCATGGATGCTGCATTCTTAGCTTTGGAGAGTGCATTTTTTACCTGTGTATTCGTTATTACCACAATTTGGCAATCTTCCTGTATTAAGATGGGCCATTTAGGGGGTGATAGGGGGGTGAAGTTGGCACTGAATCGATCTGCCAGGATATTGGCAATATCCTTGGGATCAGTATATTTAATGCCATTCTGTTGCAGCTCAGAGCAGATTTGAGCATTGCCATTTAGATTCTTGACATAGTTATAGAATGCCTTGTGGTTATCTTTAGAATCTTTGGCAATTTTATTTTTGTAACTAGCTTTGGAGGATTTTATGAGGGTTCTCAGCTTTTTACTGAGGCTGGTAAGGGAGTTTTTTGCATCCTGGGATTTTCCTCTTTTCTGCAACAGTTTTTTCCTTTTGTTGTAAAGTTTGTTTATGGCAGGGGACCACCAGATTGACTTCCTTTTTTTGGAGGAGAGCATCTTGGTTCTATTTGGGATGGCACAATTCATGCATGAGTGGGTGTGCTCGTACAGTGCCTTAGTACAGGACTCAGCAGTCGAACTTTCAGTTCCCGTCTGCATGGGTGTCATGAGGTTTGTAACTTCTGACTTGAGTAGCATGAAGTTGGCCTTGGAGAAGTTTTTTATGGAGGTTTCCTTACTGGGGGGTGGGGGTGGGATGTGGATGTTAATGGTGATTAGCTTATGGTTTGACCTGACCAACGAGGGGGTGACCATAGGGATGGAGCATCGATTTCCCATGTTGGTAATGACCAGGTATAGGATATTGGAGCCCCTGGTGGGACTATGGATTAGTTGATCCACGGCATTGGAATTTATGAATTCCAAGAACTGTTGGGCAAAGGTGTTGGTGCATGAGTAGTTTTCCCAGTTAATGGCAGGGTAGTTGAAATCACCCAGTATTAGGGTGTTTGGCTGTATATTAATATTTTCAGTATGTTTAGAAAGGTGTAGTGAGAATCTTGGGGCATGGTGGGGGATCTGTAGCAAGCTACAATTTGGATTGCAGTCTTACCTAGTGTTAGTTGCACCTGGAGAATTTCAGACGCATTGTGTTGGGCAACTAACCTGGTGGTGTGAATATCCTTGGTGAATATGGACACTCCTCCACCTTTACTGTTTTGATCCTGGTTTGGTAGCCGAAAAGTGTGGTAAGAGTTGTAGCCTGGTATTTCAGGGGTGCTCTCTGGAGCCTTGAACCAGGTCTCATTTACTGCACAGATATCGATGTTGTCCATTTTTAGGAGTGCCGAGAGAGAGTGCATTTTGAGGTTTAGACTTCTAGCATTGAGTAGCATTACCTTCAGATTTTGCATGCTTGTACCTGTTACGGTGGTGGTTTTGTCCTTTGAACTTTGCGTATAAAGGCACTATAGGGGTGGCAAGAGCCTTAGCCAGTAACCTGAATCTCAGGGTGCGACAGATGCAGACCATCTCTGGCAAAGCATTGTGGTCTGTCGGTTATGTCGTCCCAGACAGACAGATACTGGATCCCTTTTGAATGACACCAGAAGCTTAGCCAATTGTTGAAGTCAATCATTTTGTCTTTATATTGTGGTATAATTCTGGGTGAAGGCAGGATGCTACTCAGGGCTAGGGTCATACCTGCCTGGGCCACATGATCCGAAAGCTCTTCCATGTCTCTTTTCACATAATAATAATAATATAGCCAGTGGAAGGTTAAAATATTAATTCTCAAGTCCTGGGAAAAGTTCTCCAACTCTTCTCTTATTTGTCAGTGTGTCTCAGAACAAGACCTTTAACCAGAAAGAACCTCCACATTGCCCTAGATGCCAAACAATTATGACCGTGATATGGCAGTGCCACAAATGCAGGGAAGACCCTGAGGATTGACCGGAAACCTTCTGAGTTCAAGAATGATGCCAAGGTACAAAGAACGGATGATCCGTTTCAGCAACAGGTTGCATAAATGGTGTCATTCAGTGGAGATCCAATACTTGTCAGGTTGGGGTGAGTTGCTGCATGGCTCTACTTGCTTCACTAAGGACAGCTTTCACTGCTCATTCCAAGGCATCCTCATACTGTCTAAAGTCATTGCTGCCCCATAGTACCATATTTTAGACACAATCGAGCTAGTGTACCTCCCATACCTCCCAACCTCCAAAAAAAAAAAAAAACAACTCAAGAACTAGACTATGTCAAGGTAGTGTTGCTCAGTGCTAGGAGACTAAATAACACATGACCTGACCCTGAGGTTTTCCTGTATTTGGAGTGCACTCATGTGTGGATTATTACTAAAACTTGGTTTAAAGTACAGAAAGCATTCCTTCTATACCAAGGCTGTACACCTACCATGCAGTTAGACACAATGGGAACTGTGGTGGAGTATTCATATTGGTAAAGACCACATTACCTCGAGGTAGATTCCTAGAGACCTACAGTCAGAACTTATTGAGATATAAATCACATCAGATCATAGCATGTTAAAGTATCCACTCAGTGTCTCTTAAAAACATGTTTGAGTGTTAAATATATTGAATGAACTTCAAATACACAAGAACTCCGTCATCCTGGGAGACTTTAACTACTGTTTAATAAACCTGGGATATCTGAACCTCAAATTAGGTTATGCCTAAAAATTCTTCGATTTCATAAACAAGAACCCCCTGGACAAAACAGTCAAAGAACCAACTAGATGACAACATTTTTTTTTTTTTCCATATTCACAATTTCACTTCCAAGATATGACAAATACTCTCAACATTCTGTTCAATCCTCATTCACAGTGAACTTTCCTTTGTCATCAGGGGCCCACATACTAATCTAATGACAATAATAACTATATCTTCACTTATTGTTTATACTGGGCCTCACTGATTCATAGGTTCATAGGTTCATACTAGGCTATCTGCCCTAGGGCATTTATAAGCCTAGCCAGAGTGTGTTTGGCTTTCGCCTCCCATTTTAAATTAATTTTGCTATGCCCTTTTTCGAGGTTAGTATACTGTGCCTCTGTCTAACAGTGACACAGAAGTGCTACCCGGGGTAAACCTACAATCTCCCATCCACTCATCAAGATTCCTCTTGAAGAGAGTCAATGAGGGACTCTGCCTAACCTGGAATGGGATTTTATTCCAGAGTGAAGGGAGCCTCTGGGTTATGAATCTGTCCCTCCAGCATGTCCTATTTATTTCAGTGCTGAGGTTCAAGTCTCTCGAGCATGTAGCTCGATGGGATTTGAATTTTCTGAGGGGCAGCATGTCCATTAATTCCGGATTGGACATGGCTTTATACGTCAGGCACAGATCGCCTCTGAGCAGGTGGTATGCCACTGAGTAGAGCTGGAGTTTCTTTAACCGGGCAGCATATGGCATCTGTTTGAGCCCTTTGATCCTCTTGGTGAGGTACTTTTGGGGTCTTTCCAGTTGCTGCAGGTGTCTGGTAAGGTACATCCAAAAAGGGGATTGTACTCAATTATGGGCCTGATGAGGGATGAGTAAAGAGGCACGATGACCTCCCCTGATCTAGATGTGAATCCCTTCATGATTAGGTGGGCTATATAAAATGTTTTTCTAACCACTTTGGCCACGTGGTTGTCAAATGAGAGATTGCTATCAACTTGGGTCCGCAGGTCCCTAATTACTTCTTCTGTACTTAATGGATTACCACCTATGTAGTAATTTGTGGGCACTTTGTTTTTGCCAAAGGGGATGACTATACACTTTTTGGCGTTTAGCTTGAGGCCATGGCTCTGGCACCAGTTGTCTGTTTCTATGAGGCCCTTTTGGAGGATGCTTGTGTCGGCTGGAGAGTGGATTATGGCGCCCAGTTTGCAGTCATCTGCGAACTTGGTCAGCCACAGTCCTTCCGTGTTGGCCTGTACCTCCGAGAAATATATACCGAACAAGAGAGGTCCCAGGACTGAGCCTTGTGGGATGCCACTTGTAACTGGTTTGGAGTCTGACATGGCTCCAGCAATTCTAACCATGTGGGCTCTGTCCTTGAGCCAGTTTGCAACCCATCTAGTGACATAGGGGTTTATATTTAAGCTGGTGAGCTTATCTATAATGCCCGATTGGGGTATTGTATCGCAGGCTTTTGTGAGGTCCAGGTAGGCTGTGTGGACCACCTTCCCCTCGTCAATGGCCTTGGTGACTGTTTCAAAGAAATCGACCAGGTTTAAGAGGCAGGATCTGCCCATAACAAAGCCGAACTGGGTAGTATCCAGTGTCTGTAGGTCCCCAATATCTTTATTTATGAGGTTCATGATGATCCTTTCCATAGCTTTGCAGACCAAGCTAGTCAGGCTTATGGGGCGATAGTTTCCCGGATCTGTTGAGGCACCACCTTTGTGGAGAGGGACCACTGTTGCTGTACGCCACTCTTTGGGTACATATCCTATAGTAAGGCTGAGATTGAACAGTAGTTTTATGTTTGGCTTTAGCTCTTCTTGGAGTTCATGTAGGACGCAGCCCGGGACACCGTCTGGTCCCACTGATGCTGTGTCTTTTGCTTTGGAGAGGGCGGCTCTTATCTGAGCACCTGAGATGTCAGGGGGGCAGCACTCTGCTGGGATAGATATTTGCCCTTTTGGTGGGGAGGGGGAGGGAGAAGTTTGCGCTGAACCTGTCAGCTAGGATGTTGGCAATGTCTGTGGGTTCGGTGTATTTTTTGTCATTTTGGACTAATTCTGAGCATATCTGGGAATTCCCACCCAGGTTCCTAACATAACTAAAGAAAGCCTTGTGATTAACCTTAGTGTCCTGTGCAATTTTTCTTTCGAAGCTGGCCTTAGACGATTTTATGAGTGCCCGTAGTTTTTTGCTAATGCTGATCAGAGATGCCTTCCCTTTTTGGGATTTTGCTCTATCATGTAGTAGCTTCCTCCTTCTATTTTATAGTTTGTTTATGGCTGGGGACCACCAGACAGGACGTCTGCCTTTGGAGGATTGGGTCTTGGTTTTATTTGGGATTGCATGATCCATGCATTCCTGAAGGTGTTCATAGAATGCGTTTATAAAGGATTCTGCGGTCTGGGCCATATTTTCCACAGGCCCAGGGGCTTTGAAGGATTCCACCTCAGTTTTGAGGACTGTGAAATTTGCTTTAGAGAAGTTTTTCACTGTGGTTTTCTGGGAAAGGGGTGGGGTCGGGATGTGAATATCCAGTGAGATTAGTTTATGGTCTGATCTTACCAGTGAGGGATACACTTCTGGTCTGGAGCATAGAGTCCCCATGTTGGTGACGATAAGGTCCAGTATGTTTTCCCCTCTTGTGGGAGTGGTAACAAGTTGTTCCATAGCATTTGAGTTTATAAATTCTAGGAACCTTTGGGCTAGGGTGTTGGAGCTAGAGTAATGCTCACAGTCTATGTTTGGGTAGTTGAAGTTGCCCAATATAACGGTGTTTGGAGAGACCTTCATATTTTCCAGTGTTCTCAGGAAGGCTGAGTGGGGTTCCTGGGTTTGGGAAGGTGGTCTGTAGCAGGCTATAAACTGGAAGGCAGTTTTACCCACTGTTAGTTGCACATGGATAGTCTCTGATGCTTCGTGCTGTGCCACCAACCTGGAGGTGTGGGTATCTTTGATGAATATTGATACTCCCCCTCCTTTTGTGGTTCGGTCCAAGTTTTGGGGCCGAAAAGCATGGTATGAGGTATAACCTGGTAGTGCTGCGGTGCTCTCGGGAGCCTTGAACCAGGTTTCTGTTACTGCACAGATATCGATGTTCTCCATGCTAAGGAGAGTTTCGAGTGCGTGCATCTTGAGGTTTAGACTTCTGGCATTGAGTAGCATTACTCTTAGTTTCTTATCCCTTGTGATACCTATGGAGGTGGGTTTGTCTTTTGAGCCTTGCCTAAAAAAGGCACTATGGGGGTAGCAAAAGTCTTTGCCAATATCCGAAAGCCCAGGGGTGACAGGTGCAAGCCGTCCCTAGCAAAGCATCGTGGCTTGTCGAGCATGTCATCCCAGGCTGACAGGCATTGGATCCCCTTTGAATGACACCAATACTTAAGCCAATTGTTGAAATTGATCATCTTGTCTTCATATTGTGGCATCATTCTTGGTGAGGGTAAGATGCTACTCAAGGTCAGGGTCATACCGGCCTGGGCTACATGCTCAGAGAGCTCTTCTATGTCTCTTTTCATGTAGTCCAGGGAGGTACGTCTCAGGTCATTCACACCAGGATGGACAATGACCGAGTCATATTTGTACTTGCCTTGGAGTGACCTGAGTGCTTGTGTTATGTGGCAGATCCTAGCGCCCGACAGGCAGCTCACCGTGACCTTCTCCTTGTTCAGCCTGGTGAGCGGGACGTCAGTGTGCCTGACAATAGAGTCACCTATTACAAGTGTATCAGGTGTGTTGTTTAGCCTTAAGGGCTGTGACTGTTCGGCACACTGGCTTTGTGAGCTATGCGTTGCACGTGTTTTGTTTTGGGGTAGCATTTGCTTGGGTGTCTGCTTTGGAGGTCTCTGCTGCTTAGGCAGATTTTTATTTAGAGCCTCCGAGTATGTTTTTGTGTGTTTATGTGTTTGGTTTGCTGTTGTGGTAGGTCTATGTGAGACTGGAATTGTAATGAGTGTGGTTTCATTCTCCTCCTGACTGGTTTCGCCAGTACTGAGTTGAGAGAGCTTAAACTCCAGTTTGGCTATATGGTTGCATCTCTCACATGTGTTGGAATTTGTTGGGAGGAGGAGATGGTTGTCTGTGTACATGAGGCAGTTGTAACATTGCCTCAAGATTCCCAGATTCACCAGCTGGACCGGAGAGGAGATTGACAACTGACCTTTGGACATGCTAGAATAGTACTGGGAATTCCTTTATAATTGAAAAAAAGGGCCAATGGGGAACAAAGTACTCAAGGGGAGTTTGTGCGGGTGTAGTGCTTTTAATTTTTTAGTGCTGACTTATATAATTGCTTTAGTGAGCAAGTGCCAGGTAACTTAAATGCAATGTGTTACTGGTAACTTAAATGCAAAAACTACAAACAGTAACTTTCTTTCAAGTGAAACAAGGAAATAAGTACAGTAAGCAATGCAGATATCACTAGGGATCCACAGAAGCGCTGAAAAGCCGTGTTTTAGGTGGAATTAGTATTTCAGGGAAATAACAAGCAAACAAACAACAAGCATACAAACAAAGCTAGATTCAGCAGGCCTGGATCTAGTCTATGCTACAGCAAACAAGGTGTACCAATTTCAGTAAGAAACAGTTCAAATATGCAGGCACTATAAGCCTTTAACCAGAAATTCCCAGCTCAGAAGGCATTTTAATTAATAATTAACGCGTTTCTCACTACTGTTTTATTTTACATATGTCACCTGTGTTATTCAACAACATGCAATGCATGTGTATATAAACGAGAAAGAAAAAGAAAACTATTTGCATAATGATCTCATTTTTCTTCAACTTAGTACTGTCACCCTATTTAATCTATTATAATTCAAAACCATTGATACAGCATTAATCTATTTCTCTGAGTCACTTGAACTGTATTATTTCTAATATCTTATGTCCTTCTTATAACTATTCATTTCAGTCTGTGCCAACAGGCCTGGCTAGTTCCCAGGTATTCCCTTTATTCACTGAAATCTTCATTTCCATCATGTCTTGCATTATACTGAGGACTTCCTGAATTGTTGGAGGAACACTCTTTCTTGTTATTGCTTTTTATCCATTGTTAGTGACAAACTAATTAAGGATGATTCTAATTTTGGTACCTTTGTGCTAATGTAGCTCAATACCATCAATTTCTCACTCAAATGTGTTTGTCAACTATATTATTTATTAATCCCTGCAAATCTCACTTATATTCCCCAAGGTTTGAGCAACTCCAAAAATATGTTCCCAGGTTCCCATTTCTGTCTCTTGACAGCTTTAACACCCTGCACCAATATGTGGGAATATGTGTGTCAATTTTGCTGGTATGTAGAAATATTTATGCAGGCATTTCCACCCAAATGTTCTAAATTTACAATTTTACATAGTATATCTTGGGTTAATACATATCCCATTCCATGTTTATGCTGAGATCTGCTTGCCTTGCATCTGACTTTAACCTTACCTTGCATTTCCTACATCTCTCTGACTGATTCTAATCTACCCTTATATACTTGGCTTTTTAGGCAACAACCTATTCCATTTTCCCTAGAATGTAGATCGCTAGAAACAGAATTTTTTGTTTGTCTTCATGATTTCTCAGCATAGTCAACCGAGAAGGAACTTTGCAGTGTGGAGGGTATGAAGTTCACTCCTTGAATTATGTTATGCACCTAGTTCACTAATAAATATCGAATGGTAAAATATGTACTGCAAAATAATAAAACAGAAAACAGTAGGTAATCCACTGTTGAGTTAAAAATGGAATATCCTTTATTGAAACATAAAAAAGTGATCCTAGTTGAGTATAATGAAAAGCATCAAACAATTCCTTATTTATACATAATCAGGATGTTTGCAGCAAGGGAGTAGTGACAGAGGGTGGTTCTGTTAAGTGCAATAAAAGCAATAAAAGCATTAAACTCATTCCTTTAACCAAGTCTCCCTTCCTGCTTAACACCATATTGTAAACTGAGACCGTGCTACTTTAGAACTGAAACTAAAATGCTAGAGACAAAATAAAATATATAATATAAGAACAGCTTATTAACACTTTATATAAGCTAACCTACTAATACAAACGTATTTAATAAGAAACTAACTCACTAACAAAATGACTAATTAACTAACAAAAAGATCTACCACTAGACATCAGAATAAATATTAATACATATAAACTAAAACACTTTTAACAAAGATTCATTTTGTACCAAATAAATACTTCATCAGGTTTGTGTGTAAAAAAGATATCATAATATGAATGAACACGTGAATAAATCTACAAGTGAGCACCTAAGTAGGCTGAAAACCATAGCTATAATTGCCAAGGTGGAAATACATAAAACTTTTTAAAAATAAAAATA
The DNA here is from genome assembly GCF_019279795.1 of Protopterus annectens. Taxonomy (NCBI): domain Eukaryota; kingdom Metazoa; phylum Chordata; order Ceratodontiformes; family Protopteridae; genus Protopterus; species Protopterus annectens. The sequence goes on along the minus strand of NC_056745.1, from coordinate 1,540,384,177 downwards.
AAGCATTAAAGCCCTAGGGATCTGTTCAAGTGTGACATCTAACAAAGAAAGCATTTAGTTTGAATGAGTAAAAGTACACTCAAGAGTATAAGAAAACAGCACCAATGTCAGTTATTTTCATTGTAAAATATTTACAATGTTTGATATTTGTTTTTAACAATATTAGCATGTACAATCAGTTCCATATCAGACTTTTAATAGTCTTTTAAACAGTGGGGCATTTTTTGAGTTCTAGTGTGCTTTTTATGGAGCAATAATAATTATGCCCTGGTTTTCTAAAAGAGGTCAGTTTTAGCTGCCACAATAGTTCATGTTTTTCTAAAAGATTAGGGATAATTCATTCCAGTTCCAGAAGGTCTACATGATCAGTAATTTGAAATTTAAAGCCAGTGTGTCTTTTGTGAAGCTGCAGGAGCCAAGCCAGTGCATTATTCTTGCACTTAGCTCTAATTTTGGAAAGATGGCCAGAAATCCTTCTTTTAAGTCTGTTGAGTGTTTTCCCCACATAAAATGCATCACATTCATTGCAGCTCGCCCTGTAAACCACCTGCATTGAGTTACAGTCACCTCCTGCATTGGTTTTAATCATTTTTTAAATAAGTGCAGAAAAACATGCCTCCCTCCTGTATGTGCTGACAAAAGACACAGCTGGGTTCACACTTATTGTTGCATGTATCCAATGGTCTGGGCTTACCTTCAACCCAACTCCTGATGTTTTTGGCCTTCCTATACACAAAAGAAGAAGCTTCTCCAAGGTTGTCCATTAAATATGAGCTTTCAGTAATTATGGCCCAATTGTCTCTAATAATATTAATGATGCTGTAATAGTCCACAGTAAAAGTCAAGATAGGGTGTGTGAAATGGAAGCATGCTACTCGTCCTACCTACCCATAACTATGGTGTCCCTCAGAGTTCAATCCTCGGTCCCCTCCTCTGCAATACTTTTATAAATAACATTCATACTGCTGTGGGGCAAGATTTCCTGGTTCAGTATGCAGACGACTCCTCTGTAATCTGGCCAAGCATGCTATTACTGCAAACTAATGCACAACAATTTTATTCCTCCATTGAATCTTTTATGAACCAATCTAATTTTCTCCTTAACACAACCAAAAGAAAAATTTTACTTTTCATCCCAAAAGAATACTCTGATCACAAAAATACTTTTACTATATCATCCACACAAAACACTAGACTTGAGGTTGTCACACACCCTAAATTATGTGGGGTCACCATAGGTGATAATCTAAAATTTGACCTACACATCCATGGTACTACAAAAAGCACCTGTAAAACTATATCTCTTTTAAGCAGCTCCCTACCTCACCTAGCAATCTGTAAGGACCACTCTATCATCTATTGCCAACTCTTTCTTATGCCTCTCCGTTACAAACAAATGTCAATTCCTCCTTTTTAACAAAGCTGCAAGAATGTTATAACAAAATAACAAAATTTATAATCCGCCTTCCAAGTAAACCCCATCATTACCTACACTCAATCACCAAAACTGGTTGGAATTCCCCACCTATCAAAAATTCACTCAACTAAACCTTCCCAGAGTATACTTCACCACTCAAGTAAATGTCCAGCACTGAAGAGAGCAAGACTCTTTATCTAGAAACCTCAAAGCCAAGGGCACGTCTTGCAGAAATGTGTAGACCAGACAATAAACACAATGAAACCATATACTCCTCATTTGTATCCAAATGTTGAAATACTCTCCTACATGGCCTAGGACAAATAATAAATCCAAAATACTTCAAAACAAACTTTAGGACCCACATCTCACATTCCAAGATATGCTCCTGCCACTCTTCTCCTGGCTAAATGTTGTTAAAACTCTGTCCATCTGTCCTCCGTCTGTCCTCTATCTGCAGTGTCCTTTGGGTCTTCTTGCGTAATATGTGCTCGTGGGCTTTCATCAGAAGACCCAACAGTTTAGCCATTTTTCTTACCAGACAATCTGCTATGTAGTAGTAATGCCCTTCACAATTGATTGCACCCAATGGAAGCTCTTAAAGTTATCATTGCTACTTGGTAAAACTGAAATGTAACTCTGTTTAATATAATGATTTCTAGGATCTGTTTCTTCTGTGTTTTTTTCTCCTTTATATACTAATTTTTGTATATTTTATGTGATAGTTAACATTTTGTTGTTTTACCTCTTATTGTACTGTGCTGTTTTGACTTGTATTGTATAATATTGTATGACACATTGTATGATTTTTTAACTGTGGGGCTTTTTAACCAGTGCCTCCTCTTAAAAGGGGCCTGTCATGGTGCAGTCAAACTTTCTCAGTAAGCAAATGCTAATAAGCAAATAAATGTATGTTTGTAGTGTTTACAGTGTGTATTTTTTATTGCTACATAGCCCAAACTGTAGTTAAACCTGGTGTTTGGAAAAGTCCACTTACTGAGTTAAAATCAGAAAAGAAAACTTCCTGATGATACTTGTGGGGTAATTATTGCATTAGTAAATTAATTATACCAATAAAATAATTATCCCACAGCTCCTCATTAAAATGAATGGGAAAAAGAACCTACTCATTAATGTGACTTCTTACATCTGTTCCAACTCAGTAACTAGACATAGTAGCAAGTCTATATTTGATTTCATTATTTATTGGCATTTGTTTACCGTGAAAGTCCATTGGGCCAAAATGGGCCCATTTTCAGTGGAGGCCTGGGAAGAAAAGCTCCAATGTAAAATAAGCCTTACATAAAATTTCAGAACAAGATACAAATGAATTATAGAAGATCAAGAACATTGCATAAAGAAATTATCAAAATTTACAGAAAGCAATCTAAACTGAATAAAACAATTATACTATCAGCAAAGGTAAAACATATTCATAGAACTGAGAATAGGAACATGGCATGATAATACTAGGCAACATGAAGTTGTTCACATTTTAAACAATTATAAGCATCAAGGAATTCCAGAGACTTCAGGTGTTACATAGAATAAACAATAGCACAATGTGCAGACAGAAAGACAATAAGAGGAGTACTTATAAATATAGGGAGAAAGTAATTGGAGAGAAAAGAGGGGGAAAATGAAGAAGGGGTAGGGAAAATATGTAGGATGGACAGTAGAAAGTACAGAAAGAAAAAAGATAGTAGAAGGAATGTGGAAGAAGGGAGAAAAGAGGGGGGAAAGGTAGTTAAGGAGTTTGGAGAGAGCAGCAGGAAGAATTAAGTATAAAAGTTTGCAAGACTGTGTAAGAACAGATTAAGGTTTGGTTGGCATAATCAGGTTATGGCAGAGGAAACAACTTAACAAACATGTCCCATTAGAGAGGAAATGATTGGACAGTGCAGTTTTGAATTAGGAAGGGTTTTTTTCTCTGCAGATAAATGTAGGCAGGTTATTCCGTGTCTACATTTATCTTCTGTTGTTACTAGGTATGCTAAGCTCCTGAGACCGGTTGCTAAAACCAGCTGTTCTTAGCACTTTTCTAATACACTGTAGTCGTTTGATTAGCCAATGGGTGCAGACCCTCTGAACGGCAAGAATGGCTTGTTCATGCAATTTTTTTTTTTTACTTTATTTGCAGGATGCCAAGTATGTCTGTGGCCAGTGGCAACAGGAACACCAACATCAAGCATGCCCTGTTCACTAACAGAGGACCCACTACTGTAACACCAGTGAAAGGAGACAGATAAACATCTGTGTTTGATATTACTAATAAGTAGAAATCTCAGCACATTGTGATGATAGCAAGCATGAAACAGATAGTTAAACATTTGTGTGTGACACTACTGAAGTGTAGCGATTCCACCACCTTGTGATGGTAGCAACTGTGAAAGGAGACAACTAAACATCCATGTTTGACTTTACTAATACATGGCAGTCTCACCAACCTGTGATGGCAACACCTGTGAAAGGAAATTACTAATATGTAAAAATATGACCACCCTGTGAGGCATCATAGATAACAGCTATGCCAAAAATGTAAGCATATATACCTTGTGTGGTATATCTTTGTGCCTTTATTTTACATATGATTGTAGAGGGGTTATGATGGTGTTAATCATCCTTTAGCTTGCATCACATGTGTATCTCTAAACTTTGATACTGACATAAGGTAATATCAATGTGGTGCCTCTCCAACAGAGATGTGGGATGGTGCCTCCAGTTCAGTTCCCACATCCAGGTCTCTTCCAGGTATCATTGTTCTTTCCATTTCCCTAGAAGAAGACATCCGGAACTTCTCTGTGGTATAGCAGGTAGTCTGTGAAAGCAGACACCGCCCCCCCAACCTATGGCCATCCTCTCCTGTGCACTGTTATTAGTCTTCTCCCAGACATGCAGTAATAATGTTGATGATCCCCAAGGGACCTGATGGACTGTTCTGTTGTGTCATTGACAGAATTCATGTCTGCCACCAACTCATGGGAAGACCCAGACACTCTTATCTGCTCCCAGAAGGGCCTGTATTAACACTTCTGTTTCTGCCTGAGAAAACTTTCTGAGCGCTTCCTATTCTTAGGTGCCAGGTCTCAGCCTGCAAATGTGGATATGCAACAATGGTCAGTGAACAGGTATATTGTATGTGCAACATGACCTCTAGTGTTCCCACATACATGCAGAGCTGGGCCACCATAATATGTCATGCCTACCATACACTGATATCACAGAACAGGTTAGTGTGGTTATGGATTGTAGTGTAACATGAAACTTATCCTATCAGATGCCTCCATTTACCTGTGCTAAATGCAACATGAACGTTATCTGCTATACTGACTCACTCCTACCCAGTATCTGTTAACTTGTGTCCCTTTCCTTCCGTGCCTTGACCAGTAAATTCCATATCTGATCCACACATGCAGACAATGTGCATAAGAACACAGTCCTACCTGTCAGAACCTCATAACTGTGCTCATAGTGCCTCTAACACAGCCCCATAGACAATACCTTGCAGGCCTACCTTGGTTTACAACTGACCCCTGTACTCATTCATCCATTACTGCAAGCTTTCTTTTGCTCCTATCACACCTATCAGCAGGTGGCTATGGAGTCTCCTCCCCAAAAAAACTTACATTTATTTAATCGATCTGTTCACCTGCCTATGGCTGTGTCCACACACCCCATCATATATTACATCCTCTTAAAATCTGTAGATCACTGTGGCTACTTAATGTAGCTCTCTTTTCTAAACTTCCTTGTGCCTCTCACCATCCTGTTAGCAGGTAGATCTGGAACATTCTTCCTCCAAACAACAACAACATATTTTGTTATCTTTTTCTGCTCACTAGACACTGTCTTGTATACCACGTCTTCAGTGACAGTAGAAAGGTTCTTTCCAGTTTTGACTGAAAACAATATCCATTAGTAGTTCTTTCTTTCCACTTCACCGAAATTCCATCATATGATGAGCAATGCAATCACCTCAGTTATTTTTAGTGTGTACATTTTACCTCATAGATCAGCAGTTATGCTTATTAGACAATTTACGGTAAATGCCTCTAGACGGCACATTAAACACACTGTAAACCACCCCAGAACTGAACAGTGAGATTTGTCTCTGTTCCTGCTAATGCATGGACTACTATAAAGCACAATGCATGGGCAGGGAGGTTTGTGACTTCTACAGAGCCACGGGGACTATGCCACAACAATAAACATTGATGTGGGTTGTGTATTTACCACTATGCTTAATTCATACAGACCATCCTGGCATTCTGTTTGTTAACAAATGACTGTGTGGTGGCATTTGGCTCTGTCACTCTGCCCAGCTGCACATCAATGCATGTCACGTGACTTCTTCCAAACACATTGATGTGAATCTGCCACCATTGCAGTCTCTGAAGTGGTTATGGCATCTGAGGCTGCTCGGAATGAAAGGGCTCCCACATAGTACAGAAATGAAACAAAAGTCTTGCTGTACCTTCTGTATAGGGACCACCTGGTGGACCTGTTGGGGGTCCCAGTGCAAAGTCGATACCTGATAATGCCTTGCCATGCTACATGCATCACTAAGTCTGTTGAACAGTGCTAGTATCAGTATAGAGTTCTAAAGAGGCACAACTGTGATCTTCTTAGCCATTGCAAAGAGGAGGTTAGGGACAATGCACTGGTGCTCTATAGTGACTATTATTGACAGGTCATTACTTGCACTTAGGTAAGCATAACTCTTTTGTGGTATGCATGACTTGTGGCTTATAGACATTTTTTTACCACCTGCAAGATAGAAGATAAAAAGCTGATTTGCTGGAAGCACCAAGCAACGTGTGTGTGTGTGTGTGGGGGGGGGTACATATATGCCATTGATGATATAGTTTGATGTTTATTTATTTATTTATTTATTAATATTTGCTTACTGGGAAAGTCAAACTGGGTACGGCCCAATTTTCAGTGGAGGCCCAGTGAGAAAGGCTCCAAAGTATTACAAAACATTTTAAGAACAATGATTTTACAATTTTCAAAAATAATTGGTTAAGAATAGATAGAAGCTAGTATTTAGAGAAATTCTAGCTAGTTACTAGAGAAACTAGATGTAAGTTAGTATAACACAAACAAAAATAGCTATGTGAAGTGAGAGAAAGCAGGCTTATAGTATATTTAGAGAGAAAGCCAGGGGAGAGAAATTGATAGAAATAAGGAAGTGAGTGAAGAAGTGAGAGTAAGGAGATGTAAAGAATGAATAGGTACTTGTTCATGTTTAGGGATATACATAGTTTATCCTAGTGTCGAGCAAGAACAGATTCATATTCTGGCTAGGAAATCTTTCAGAATGTCTTTGGAGGATGGTAGGGAAGGTATTGACCTGATGGATACGGTTACCTATTACAACCGCAAAACCGCAGTTGCGCGAATACAGAAACGTTGACACATATTGAGCGAACCGCAAAAACACCAAATGTCCTGAAGCGCGAAATTCGAAATGTTGAATTGTCATAGTTGGCCCTTCTCCGGTATACCTCATTAAGGTAAGTGTGCAATAGTTACGGACCTTAGGGTTAGGGTACGGGTTAAGGTAAGTGCATACATAGTAATATATGTAAGCTATAGTTTAGAGCTAGAAGTAGGGTTTTGTTAAGTGTATGCATGTGGATTATTTATTTTGTTTGGGTAGGTAGTACGTAGTGGGTGGTGGGGTTGGCCAACTATGCTGATTCGACATTTTGAATTTCGCAGTTCAGGACGTTTGGTGTGTTCGCTGTTCGCTCAATATGTGTCGACGTTTCCGTATTCGCCTATGTGAGGTTTTGCGGTTATAATATAGACCCAATGGATACAGGTAAGGAATTTGAAGCCTTAGCAAAATGTTATATGTATATACAATGCCCAACAGATTTGATAGGTTTGTGGACATTCAGGAGTTTTTGGTCACTGGATTGTAATGACTGACTGGGAACATAGCTGCATAGAATGCTATTTAGTGCTAGACACGCAGATGGATTCTGGATAATTTTATAGGTGGTAAGAAGCTGTCTATATGTTAGTTGATGGGGTAGTTCTAAACAATTTAGGCTTTTTAGTGCTATACATATAGTGGTGGGTTCTGACAGGGGTATTTGCTGCAAATTTAGCAAGTTTGTTATAGCATTGTACATACAGGTTTTGATTTTTGTGATGCCTGGAGGTTACTAAGGATGGGAGTGCCATAATGATAAGTAGTGACAAGTGTAGTTTTAGTTGAGTTGGCGAGAAAGTTTTTGGCTCAGTAAAGTATCTCCAGTTTTTGATGAGTTTTTCTTATGTATATGATATTTTTAGATACCTGCCTCACTGTCCATTTTTGTTCTGCAGATAAATAATTTAACCAAGCTGTACAGTGTAGATTTTCATTATGTGTCATATACTCTGACAGTCCAGGTTGACCTGTTCTACTGTCAATCCTATCTTCAGGGAGTCCTACCAGTGGCATTTTGATATATGCAGGTTGACAACAGGTGTTCCACCACCATCCCAGGTGTTATTGTCTATGTTGGCCTGTTATTTGCATTCTTATGGTGAGATGTCCATGGTCTTACTTCTGCCATCATATATTGTGCCCTGTTCATTACGCACCAGATTACTCTACCACTTTCTCCGCAAACTCCTCTGCCTGTGCCATTTGCACTTGGCATACCATGGGCATGCATCTGATGGTCTTGGTTGATGGTTAATGGTGGATGTTATATGTTATGGTACATTAATGCCACTAGTGTCAGTGGTCTGCATGTATTAACACTTGGGCAATCATGGCTGCATGTCCATTGTATAGTCACCATGCTGCCATGCAGGACACTGCTGGTAGGCTGTATCTGCTAGCTGGTGGTAAATTCCTTTGTGGTGAACACTTTAGACCTCTGAGGTTGTTCAGCCCAACTTAATTTCCCCTTCTGGTCCCTCTTTACTACTCATGCCCTGTTTAAATGGGGTGATTGGTTAGATGACATTTAGTTAAGTTCTCTGTGGCACAAATACTACTGTACAACCTGTTTGTCTGGCTTGTATATTGTGTTTTGTTAGCCATTGTATATTTAACAACATTTTACTTCTCCAGGGACTGTACTGGCAGCCAGTGTAGTATGCATTATTGATAATACTATGCATTTTGTGTTTCTCTCTCTTTATTTCTGTCCTCTTGTTTATATTTTATTTGGTCTCTATCCTTTGTTTCTCTCTGTTTGTATTTATAATTTATGCATGGTCTGTCTCAGAAGTAGATGTGGTGTGGCAGCAATCTCCACACTGAGCATTAGCCTTGACACTGACTGAAGGATCCCCAGCTAGTTCTAGACCAGCTTCTCTGCAGCATGGTCACTTGAAGTGTTCCCAGGCACCCCCTGTAGGTCTGGCTTCAGTGGTGGGTATATGCTCTCAATTAAGAGTGCCATATGTGGGTATCATGACGTCAACCAACAGGTGTTAGATGGCCTGGTAATGGTCTTGCCAAACTGGCAATTGTTTACCCAAACTGGCAGCATGGAATATGTTCTCATGCAATTGACAATGTGACATAGCTGCCTGGTCCTGATCAGCTGTTCAATATTGTCTGGGTCCAGCCAAGATGGTAGACATCGAGGTGATGGATTTCAGGTTGGATGTTGACCTCATACTCTGTTGCTCGGAACTCACTGGCATTCCACCCTGCTTCCCGTCATGGGGAGCTATTGTGCAGCCCTGGTCATCAGTGATCTACTGTATGTTTGCTATAGTGGAGTCCTTAATTAATATGACTGATTCTTACAACTTCACTGACAATTTCAGATGCACTATTTTGCCTTTGTGTGTCTGCAAAAAAAAAGAAAAACAAAAACAAAAGGAAAATAGCGAGTCACACCATTTAATATACAGAGGAAGTTTATTCCAGAGATTTGGGAAGCACTGGCTTCTGCACCTACCCCTCCATCATGTTTTATTTATCATCTGGGTAAGATTTATGTCGCTGCAGTATTGGTGGAGATCTTGGACAATAGGGTCTCTAATAGCACAGTAAACAAGACAGAGATCTCCCCTTTAAAGTCTGTAAGATGCTTACCTTTAAGCATCCCTGTGACTACCACTTGCTCTAATACCTTCTGGAAAGCACTACAAAGCCTTAAACTGATACAAGCACTCAACTATCCTTGTTAATAAGGAGAAATTAATCATAAGCACTAAACAGCCTATAATTACAAAGTACCTTGCAAGGTAAGGGAAAGCAGCTCTTGTACTTTACAAAAAAGCACCAAACCAGGCATGTCCAAGGGTCAGCTTCTGGTAATTTCTCCTGTCCACCTGGTGAATCTGGGCATACTGGGGCAATGCAGCAATTGCCTCGTGTACACAGATAACCCTCTCTTCCTACCACCCAAAACTGCAACCTGTGAGAGATGCACTTACATAGCCAAACTGGAAGCAAAGCTCTCTCCACCCAAGATTGTGCTAAGCAGTCAAGAGGAGAAGGTTAACACCCACACTACACCTCAAGCAACACATAGCACTTCTAAACCCCCACCCCCAACACCCTCACATAGCAACACTAAAGCCTCATATGTGAAGGCCCTTAACAGTAACCTGCCCAAGCAACAAGGACCTTCAAAGCTGAAATGCAAACAAACACCAATCACAACCAAAGCATCACATAGCTCACAACACCAGTGTGCCACCCAACAACAGCCCCTAAGGCAAGACAACATACCCGACACTTTAGTCATATCATGGGTGACTCTTTAGTCAGGCGCATTGATGTCCCACTCACCAGACTGAACAAGGAGGAAATTACAATCAGCTGCTTGTCGGGTGCTAGGATCCACCACATAACGCATGCACTCAAGTCACTCCACAACAAATACAAATATGACTCTGTCATTGTCCATGTTGGAGTGAATGACTTGAGATGTACCACCCTGAACTACATGAAAAGAGACATGGAACAGCTCTTGGATCATGTGGCCCAGGCAGGTATGACTCTAGCCCTGAGTAGCATCCTGCCTTCGCTCAGAATGATACCACAGTATAAGGACAAAATGATTGACTTCAACAATTGGCTAAGCTTCTAGTGTCATTCAAAGGGGATCCAGTATCTGTCTGCCTGGGACGACATGATCAACAGACCATGATGCTTTGCCAGAGATGGTCTGCACCTGTCGCCCCTGGGATTCATGTTACTGGCTAAGGCTCTTGCCACCACTATAGTGCCTTTTTTAGGCAAAGTTCAAAGGTCAAAACCATCACAGTAACAGGTACAAGCATGAAAAATCCAAAGGTAATGCTACTCAATGCTAGAAGTCTAAACCTCAAAATGCACTCTCTCGCGCAGCACTCCTAAAAATGGAGAACATCGATATCTGTCCAGTAACTGACACCTGGTTCAAGGCAACAGAGAACACCCCTGCAATACCAGGCTACAACGCTTACCACACTTTTCGGCCAACAAACCAGGACCGAAACACTAAAGGTGGAGGAGTGTCCATATTCACCAAGGATATTCACACCACCAGGCTAGTTGCCCAACACAATGCGTCTGAAATTCTCCAGGCGCAACTAACACAAGGTAAGACTGCAATCCAAATTGTAGCTTGCTACAGATCCCCCACCATGCCCCAAGATTCTCACTGCACCTTTCTAAACATACTGGAAAATATTAAGATACAAACAAATACCCTAATACTGGGTGATTTCAACTACCCTGCCATTAATTGGGAAAACTACTCATGTACCAACACCTTTGCCCAACACTTCTTGGAATTCATAAATTCCAATGCCCTGGATCAACTAATCCATAGTCCCATAACTCCAATATCCTAGACCTGGTCAATACCAACATGGGAAATCGATGCTCCACACCTATGGTCACCCCCTCATTGGTCAGGTCTGATCATAAGCTAATCACCCTTGACATCCACATCCCTCCCCCACCCCAGTAAGGAAACCTCCATAAAAACTTCTCCAAAGCCAACTTCATGCTACTCAAGTCAGAAGTGACAAACTTCATGACACCTGTGCAGATGGAAACTGAAAGTTCGACTGCTGAATCCTACACTAAGGCACTGTATGAGCACATCCACTCGTGCATGAATCATGCCATCACAAATAGAACCAAGACAGTCTCCTTCACAAAAAGGAAGCCAATTTGGTGGTCCCCTGCCATAAAAATAACTTTACAACAAAAGGAAGAAATTGTTGCAGAAAAGAGGAAACTCCCAGGATGCAAAAAAACTTTCTTACCAGCTTCAGTAAGAAGCTGAGATCCCTCATAAAATCATCCAAAGCTAGTTACGAAAATAAAGTTGCGAAAGATTCAAAAGACAACCACAAGGCATTCTATAGCTATGTCAAGAATCTATATGGCAATGCTCAGATCTGCTCTGAGCTACAACAGACTGGCACTAAATATACTGATCGCAAGGATATTGCCAATATCCTGGGAGATCAGTTCAGTGCCAACTTCACCCCCCCCTCTCACTCCCTAAAGGGCCCATCTCAATACCGAAAGATTGCCAAATTCTGGTAATAATGGCCACACAGGTAAAAACGCACTCTTCAAAGCTATGAATACAGCATCCATGGGACCGGACGACATCCCGGGCTGTGTACTACATGAACTACAAAATGAACTGGCACCTCACCTAAGTGTCATGTTTAATCATAGCCTCACCTCAGGCTTTGTGCCTACTAAGTGGCGCACAGCTACAGTTATCCCAATCCACAAGGGGGGATCCACCTTGGATCCTGGGAACTACCACCCCATCAGTCTGACAAGCCTGATCTGCAAAGCCATGGAACATATTATCATGGAACTTATAAACAAAGACATTGGCAACCTTCAAACACTGGAGTCCACTCAGTTTGGGTTTGTGAAGGGCTGATCTTGTCTTCTGAACCTGATTGACTTCTTCAAATCGGTCTCCAGAGCTATGGATGAGGGTAAGGCTGTCCACACAGCCTATCTGGACCTCGCCAAGGCTTTCAACACCATTCCCCAGTCTGGAATCATAGATAACCTTACTAAGTTGAGCATCAATCACTATGTCACTCGATGGGTTGGCAACTGGCTTACTGAGAGAACCCGCACTGTAAATGTAGCCATCTCCAAATCCAGCTCCAGACAAGTGACAAGTGGGTACCCTAGGATTCAGTCCTGGGACCGCTCTTGTTTGGCATCTACTTCTCTGAAGTACAGGCCAACACTAAGGGACTCTGGCTAACAATGTTTGCAGATGACTGCAAACTGGGAGTCATTATTGAATCCCCAAATAATGTGGATATTCTACAAAAGGGTTGCTGGATATGCTACACTTAAAGAAATCCCAATCCCTCAGAGCCACATGCTCCAGGGATCTAAACCTTGTCATCACAATGAACTAAACATGCTGGAGGGATAGGTTCCTGACTCAGAGACTCTCCAGACTCTGGAAGAGACTTCCCATACATGTCAAGCAGAGCACCTCTTTGGCCCTCTTCAAAAGGAACCTTGATGATTGAATGGAAGATAGAAAATTCACCCCTGGGATCACATCAGTCACCCTGCTAGTACCAACCTATGAACCTATGAACCTATGCTGAATAAAAGATTAAGCTTCTAGCCTCTCTTGGTGCTCAAAAACTTTAGGTCAGAGATTTTTTTAGTTAGGAACCTTTGGGGTGTTTCAAAATTTTTGATATGTTTAGTGAGATACATCCCAAAAAGGACACTGTACTCTGTAACTGACCTGATCCATGATTTGTATAAGGCACCGATTATCTTTTTAGACCTTGATATTTCTTTGGCAATTAGTTGGGTTAGACAACAGGATTTCCTGACAACTGCTGTTACATGATATTCAAAAGAGAGGGCGCTATTAACCTAAGCCCTTATATTTTCATTCCATGTTGTTTATCAGTTGCTTAGCAAGGCTGCGGCAAAGGGGGGCAGCTGATCCTGATGCAACATGTTAAGGGGCACAATTGAGAGTTCCTGCATAATTTTTTTCTGTACCAAAATGTTGGTGCAAAAAGGCACTTCAGCATTTTATATAGCAAGAGGATATTGGTTTGCTACAGTTTAATCACCCCTTTTTTGGCTCTTTACTTAAAGAGCTGAGGGTACGTGGATTTGTCAGATTGGTACAAAAGTACAAATCAGCTTTCTACTATAAAAGATGGAATCCTGTATTTTGCTTTTCACTTGAAGTGCTGAGGGGATGGGGGTTGCTATATCAGGGATTGGCACCAGGCACTAGATGAACCAGTATGATGAGGGAGCAGTTATCTACAAAAAGTATTGATACTATACTATACTTTATAACATTTAGTTTGATCCCATTTTTAGTAAACTAGAATGAAAATCTAAGTGTGTATTTGGATAACTCCCTCTTTTTTATCTTCTTTACTAGGTAGACTTATTTGAGAGGGTTTGAATGTCAGAATGACAACAATAACAACAACGACCCCCAGTTTACAGTATCTAAAAATGTTGTTAGCCAAGAGGTCTTGATTTTCTGTTTGGAGATCTAAGAAATAAATACCAACATGAAGAGTTTGCAGCATTTAGTCCTGAGGGACACTGCTGGCCACTTTCATACCTTCTGATGAGGCACCTGTAACTTGCATTGTGTGGGTTCTGTTTTTCAGCCGGCTTACTATCCATCTTGCTACCTGTGGGTGGATTTTTGAAGCATCTATGATGCCAGTATGGGGAACAGTGACAAAGAACTTGGTTAGGTCAAGATACACTGCATGCATTGAATGGTCACAATCTACAGCCTTTGTAACCCTTTTGAAGAAGGTTACCAGCGTAACTAGATAGAATCTACCCTTCAGAAAGCCAAGTGGATTGGTGGTCAAGTCTAATAAGAGTCTTGATAGTGCCATTTAAGAAGACAGTTCTAATACCTTCCATGCCTTTGTACATAAGGCTTGTAAGGCTGATAGGTCTGTAATTACCCAGGTCAGTTGTAAAGCCACCTTTACAGAGGGACATCACCACTGTGGTGCACCGTTCATTAGGGACAAAACTAGTAATTAAACTAAGGTTAAGCAGTTTAAGGAGTGTGTCTGCAAGGACATGTTTAACACTATTATTTCAGAAACCAGGTATATTATTAGGTTCCACAGGGGAAGCAGTTTTGGTCTTAGTTAATACTTTCACTAAATGATCTTTAGAGATAATTGGGTGAGTAAGGGATTCAGACATTTCTGAGATTTAAATAAAACTCTCATGGGTGAGACTGGCATTGAATTTGTTGACAAGGATATAGGAAGCATCTAGTGTATCAGAAAAGCATGTAGAGTATTTTGTAAGTTATTTAACTTTGCTATAGAAGGATTTGCAAGGCTTTGGAGACCATCCTGAATTCATGGGGTTTTTAGTGGATTTGATAGTATTCTTCAGATTTTTTTAATACTTTTGCTATTATCCTTCAGAAGAAGGGTTTTAGCTCTAATAAATACTTTAAGGAGTTTATTTCTTTTGTTGTATAGTATATTTATGCCAGTGTAACACCAGAGAGGTTTGTTTTGAATTTCCTGTGATACCTGGTTTTGGTGGGGACTAGTAGCTTTAAGCATTTTTTAAATGAGTGCAGAATTTTTTATTGAAGTTTGATATTGTTTTATGATCAGAGAAGGTGTGATTCTAAGTGAATTGTGATTATTTAGTACATAGCAGGTTGAGGTTTGCATGTTTGTAATCCTAATAATCAGTGGGACTTGTAGTAACATTTAGAGTTTAAAGGAGAAAGTCACAAGTTTATGGCAAGTCTTCACTCAGGAAAGAGACACCATAGGAGGAAAAGTAAAAGAAGTAGCCATATTTGTAAGACTTGGGTCATGAATGTTCAACTGCTGTTCTAACACTGACCACAAAGGTGAGCACAGTTACTGCTGGGGACAATGTTCCTGCTTCCAGATCATGTCGTGTGAAATATGTTAGTTCTTCTCTGATACTGTTGAGAACAGGCTATGGGCATTGAACATGGATCAGTTGATGTAAGGGAAACAACCTTGACCTGAATGCGAGCAAGACCAAAGAGATTATCATCAACTTCAGGAAAAGGAGAACAAATCACCCAGCGCTCAGGACCAATAGTGAGAGTGTGGAGAGGGTTAAGAGTATGAAATTCCTGGGTGTACACATATCAGAGGATTTCTCGTGGTCAGGAAACACCAGGAAAGTGCACCAATGTCTCCACTTTTTAGAAAGGCTGAAAAAAGCTAAGTTTCCTCCTCATATTCTCTCCACCTTCTATAGAGGTACAATAGAGAGCATCCTCACCTGTAACTTCACAGTGTGGATTGGAAGCTGCACAGTTACAGAAAGCAAGGTGCTACAATGAGTAGTGAGGGTTGCAGAGAAGGTAACAGGTTCCAGTCTTCCATCGATACATCTTTATTCTACAAGAAGCATCCAAAAGGCCACCAAAATAATGCAGGGCAACAAGTATCCTGTGCATGGACTGTTTAAGCATCTGGCATTGGGCAGGAGATATTGCAGCATCTGCTGCAGGACTGAAAGATTCAATAACAGTTTCTACCCTACAGTGATTAGACTGCCGAACTTAGGCACTATTCCCAGGGGTCTGGACACATAATAAATCAATTTTTATTTATTTGTGCAATATATACTTACATATATTCCAAGTAAGTGCAATATTTATTTATTATATCCATAGTGAATATTATTTAACTCAAGTGCAATATTAGACAAATAACTTAGGCATTTCAATCTGTAGTGTGTTTTGTATTACTTTAAACAGGCTAGTTAATTTAACTCAGGGGAGGGTTTTCTTTTTGTATATGAGTGTTGGTAAATGTCTCTGCTTTTTCTTAGGTGTATTGGGAGTAGTATTGTATTTGTTGGTTATGTTTATTCCTCTACTTGTATGTGTTGTTTCACTTTCCTTTGTAATCTCAAGAATTGAGCTGATTCACAAAATTTCATTTAGGCTACATGTGTGTAGTTCTAAATGACAATAAAGATTACTTTGACTTTATATCATACATGTGGTGATTTAATAGGGCAGAGGTTTTAGCAGGCTGTCTTTGCTCTTTTTGCACCAGCCAGCAAAAATCCCACCTTTTCATACCTCATCACACTCATTTGTTCCAGTTACAGGTGCAAAAATTAATTATGGGGAGAAAAACCTGCCAGCCAGTAGCCATCAGGAAAACTTTTCCTTTATGGCCTTAACCCCTGGCTGAGTAGCTGGTGTACATACTCATAGATGTGCTGTTCCAATCATCATTTTTAGTGTGTGTGTGTGTGTGTGTGTGTGTGTGTGTGTGTGTGTGTGTGTGTGTGTGTGTGTGTGTGTGTGTGTATACATATACATTTTTTTCAGTCCTTGTTACTGTAATATGTACACCTCTCTCTCTCTTTCTCTCTGACTAATAAGTGCCAGTATTACAGTGGATCAAACCCCACCTCCACAGATGAGTTTGCCAACATTAGTTGCATACTCACACACTTCCACACCAGCTCCACTAGCACCTGGGTTGGTAGGTAAACCCAGGTCATAGCATTTGTATATGTATCTTCATCATAGAGTATAATTAGTTGGGTACTGTACAAGCACTACTACTTCTAAACATCATGGGATGGACCAGTAAGCCAAACAAAAAGACAAAAAATACACAGAAAAGCAAATCTGGAGGGGGGGGCAAGCTCCACCTACACCTCCCACAACCCCAAACTTATATATACCAACTCCAAGATTGCCATACCTCATAGAAAAGAGAATATTCCAAGAAATTGCATCTTGGATATCAGTATATACATTTTAGGACTTGATCTGGCAGGTCCTAACATTTCAAAAGGTTTGTGGAATGATGTATGGCATGCTGTGTTTTTCTTACAGTAGGTGCTTGATCAATTGCTTGAGAAATGATGTTTGCATGTTCAGTCTGTTCCCTTACAATTTTGATAGTGTTTACTCACAACTTGTTGTTTTCTGTTTTAAAACAATATCTGTATTTTTTTTTTCTTTTAGCACTCACAGTATCCAAAAATGTGATGTGCAGGACTCTTGTTTGCTTGGCTGCTGTCTTGTCTCTTTGGGGGAGGATGGTATTTTAAACTTGTGGTCCAATGAGATAACAGACTTGTGCAGGTTGTGCAGATGACGGTGCAGGTACTGTCAGTATACACAGTGGTAAATCATATAATGTGTCACATGCCATAAACACTTATAGACCTTGAAAGTTTTGCATTAAAGTGCCTTTCTAGAATCATCCAAACACTGCAACCACAACTTTGTGTGTGGGATCACAAAGGAAGTAACATTTCTTGTTTACATGTAAACAGTGCTTTCTTAGTCTGTGTTTGAGGCTTTTGGATGGAGTGGACAGCCTGTGCTCAAAGGGATATTTGGTGCAACCTGTGGGGTGACTGCATAGAATGGACCCACTCTTAAAATCATGGTACAAGACACTAGATTGTCTATTATATGCACTGTAGCTGTCTATAGGATGCTTGGGACAAATGTGTATTATTTAGTAAGTGTGGTCACATACGATCTGGACATTCATGGAGTAATACCCTAGCCTGTCAAAAGAAGAATAGGGACATGTGTGCCAGGAGCATGGATGACTATGTTTGTGGCACCAATGGTGCTAATCATACTTGGCAGCATGGCTAGCTGATGAAAAGCTACACATGCATGGGGCTTGTTCTGCCTCTGTCTGGAGTATCAGTGAGTGACACCACTATACAGGGGTCATAACTCTTAACTGTACCGATTTTTGCAGAATATCCAGATTTTTGCCTAATATTTTTGGTCCATTTTTCATAAATTTATAATTTTCTGTAAAGTCATTTGCAATTAATTAAAGACTGAAGTCAGAAAATAATGACAGACGTTTGAGTTTCAGACTTCATGCCCTTCAAAACATTCATGCTAATGCAAAATCTGTTATTCTATCACTTTCTAAGTTTGTCAGAGCAATATTTAAAATTTGTCCCTATTTTTGGGCCTTTGGACCCCGTTATTTATGGCTTTGTCCAGATTTCTTACTCTAAGAGGTTGAGAGGTATGACAGAGGTACACAGGGCTACATGTCTGCCCCATGAAACTGTGTACCCCTAAGAGTCCTCCAGTACCTGGAATATTAATAAAAAAAATCTTACTTTTATTAGGTCAATACTAGTCTCTTTTGGCATAAGCAAAAAAAGACAAGTGCAAGACAGTCTGCTCATCTCATCTAATGACTGCAGCTCAACTTTGGAATGGAGAACTGCTCACACACCCCTAGAAATGTGGAAAATGTGTATGTGAATGAAAGGCACTAGCACATTCAGCCAACAAGCACAAGCAAGGTCTGCTCAGCTGGTGGTCTTTCTCTGCTCAGCTGAGGTAGAAGTGGGAAGAATGGAACTTAGTATTTGTGAACAAATAATATATGCACATTTAGCTGAGATGGTGGTCTTTTCCCAGTCAGCTAACTACTGTTCATCTTCAGAATCCCTAGAAATGGGGAGAATGAACTGCACTGTGTGTGAACCAAAAGAGAACTACACATGCACCCTGCACCAGAATGGGCTTTTTAGTGCATGAATGTGTCCATGCTTGAAGAGACTGCAGACCGCATATGCTGTTCTGGTAAGTAAATTACATTCACCAGTAATACCCTAGTCATGAGTTCCAGTTAAGTGACTTGCTCATAGTCACACAGTACACACATGAAAGCAGAAATAATCAAACCCTGTACCCTTCACTGCAGAAAGCAGCTCATTAAGAGCTTGGAGCTTTAATCCTCTTCTACAACAAATGCCAGACACTCATTGACTTCTTTTTTTTTTGTTATGTCATTAAGGATTACAATAAGTCAGTGTCAGCCATTAGAGTTTGTGTCCTCATTGTTCAAACAATTCTTGTCCTTGCAACACCAACACATGTTGTTCTGTTAATGTTTTAGTTGAAATATAGTTATCTGGCACTTCATGCCCTGAGCTGTTAACAAACTCTTCCTCTAGCAAAAAGTACAGGGTTTGAATCTACCCTCCTTCATTTGCCTACCATGTACAAGTCACTTAGACAGTACTCTTAGGTAACCCCTGAAAAGGGACACTTTCTCCATTGGATTTATCTGGTTAATAAATAGATTAAAAATAGTCATCAGGATTCAATAAAGTACATGAAGGCTCTGTGCAGACCCTACACAGAATGTATCCAAATACACAGTCACAATTCTTCCCCTGCAGTGCTTTATGTATATTAATTGTGATGCACTTCTAAGGAACAACATGAATATTGAATCCATGTAAGATCAACAGCACACTCACATACCTTTCAGCCAGTTAACCTTAACCGAAAGGTTTACAAGACATTTTATTTCACTAAGCTGGAGTTATTTTATTTTATTTTTTTATGTTTATGTGCTTGTTTGCATGATGCGGTGCCTTATTTATCTATGCTTAGCTCTGCACAGCTATACATCAGACATGTACCAGACATCTAAAAATAGAAACTGGATTAGTTCTATTTCTATTTTTTATGTGCTTATTTGCATGATGCATCACATCATTTAGCTAAGCTTAGCACTGTGCACTTATACATTAGACATACACTAAAAATAATAACTGGATGCATTAAATTGTTGTAGTTCTGTGGTGCTTAGCAATGCGCAAACCCTGGCAGCGAAGCTGCACCCCGCTTGTAAGCACCTTCACAATATATCTGAAGATATATGAGGTCCCTTCATTATCCCAGTGGATAGATAGGTTGTGTCATGATCTATAGTGTAGTAGGTCCCAGGTTTCAGTCCTGGCCAATAATACCTTTTATATATACTGCTATGAAACTGTGTCAGGTGACTAAAGCATCGGTTGACTTTAAATTCAATAATTGTTAAATTTAGAAAAGGGGCACGATGCTAAGCAGCGCTTAAACATGGTCAATGGTCTTTTTATGTTTGTGTGCTGCTAAGCTTCACTTAAACATGGGTTGCTAAGTGGCACGGCACATTTTTGAAAGTTACAGTATGATGTGCAATGGTAGGAATGCAGCCTATTTAAAGGGCAATATGTAAGAATTTCACATTATTCCTTGAAGACTGAACTTGAATGTGGATATGGCTGCTGTTGTGGGGGAAGGTGTGCACTTTAGGGCACAACAGTGGGATGTGCAGGAGTTTAGGGTTTTCACTCCTGATAGAGTGTTATGGACCCCAGCTGCTGCAAGGCAACTATCAGGGATCAGACTGTAAGTCTGAGGCCTGGGATAGCTTGACCAGGGACTTGACCAGTGCAACTGGAATCCCCCGCACTGGTGAGCAGTATCATCACTATTATGACAACCTCTATCGAAGGAAGAGGGGAACCTTGGATACCTGGATCCAAGAGGCACAGGATGGAAGCATCCCACAGACATGTAAGTATGTTTTCTAGCAATTTATAAATATACAAGCTGAATCTGTGCAAAACTGGTATGCATAATGGTTTCCTTCTCTTACCACAGCTGAAGAAGAGAGGGCTTGCAAACATCCAGTCTCAGGCAAGGCATTTGGCCAGGATGAGGCAAGCACTTGGTATGTATGAAAATCAAGCAAGCACATGGTATGTAAGAAAATCAATACAATAATAACTTAATGCATAATTTAATAATAAAATTAAGTAAATACAAATATTGCAGTCTTAACAGTCATGTATGAAATACCTGGGACATCATAGGCTTTTATTAATGTGTCAATGCATATCTGAATTAGTTAAGCAAGTAAGCATGCAGTACTGTGTAGCATCTCTTCCAAAAGTTAGTTAATGTTGTGGTATACCCAGATTAGGAGTCAATGTTGTGATCTGCTTATTGTGTGAAATATGCCATAGATTGCAATCAATAAATGAATAGGGTAAACGTTAAGTTAACAGAAGTCCTAGACAGCTATCCATGTGTGTTATTGCAAGATTTGAAACAACATGAATCAATAAAGTGCAAAAGGAGACAGTGCTCTGATCATTTATTTTTTTTAAATAAAATGTTCAGTATTCCTACAGTCCCTGCTTGTGGGTTCTAATCCTACATCATTCAACTGAGAAAGTGCGCAGTATTCAATACTGTTTTAGCATTTCATCAATAAATGTTGTGGAATACCCAAATTAAGAATCAATGTTGTGATCTGCTCATTGAAATATGCTGTAGATTGCAGTCAACATATGAACAGGGTAAATGTGCAAGTTAACAGAAGTCCTAGACAGCTATCCATGTGTGTAAATACAAGATTTGAAACAACAGGAATGAAGTTTAAAAGGATACAATACTCTGATAATTTATTTTTACAAATAAAATGTTCAGTCTTACTGTAGTCACTGCTTGTGGGTTCTAATCCCACACCAGCCAACTGAGAAACTTTGCAGTACTGAATACTGTTTCAGCATGTCATAAATAAAACATAACCATGCATGCATGTGAAAGGCATACCCATAGACTTGTGCTATGACTATCCAACTGTCAAGTGTAATCAGTGTACACAAACATACATCTCAACTGTCATGATTTTCACAGAATGTACTGAATATTGCCCCATATGTCTGGTCTGTTTGTTATATGATCTTGTTTTATTGGACAGCCTCTGCCACATTGTTGAGGATCAATGTCAGAAAAAAATCTCAGTCCTCTGATTTGCAGATATATGGCATCATTCAAAATGCAATTTAATGGCAAATCTGTTATCAGAACACCTTGCTACTATTATAAGAGCACACTATGTAAGAATGTTCCCTGTCATTGTGTCTTTGTACCACCATTATGTATGGCTTGGCCCATAATGTCCCATGCTAAGAGGTTGAGAGGTATGTACATGGAACATCATATATACAATATAAGCAACATTGAATGATTGCTGGATGCAATATGATCTGTACTATAGTGTGTGTGTGTAAGGAACAGGGTAGTATTTCAAATAATAAATGGCATAGTAGTCAGTGGTCTCATAAGTGAAATCTAACACATCTAGAAGTATGTAGTTTTAGTATGTTTAATTATTTTATCTGTGAACTTGCTAATGTTCTTTTTTCTCTCACCCTACCCCTTCTCTCCTTTTATTCATTTAATCAATATGTTTACTACTATCATTTGATATCATCATATTATTTGCTGTTACCTCTTATGTTGACTTTATGTATAATTTAATATTGTTTTGCTGTTAAAAAACTTTAATTTACATTATTTATTGTTACTATATTATTTTTAATTTGTTTCCATTACTCATTATTGTTTTCTCTTATATTAATTACATGTGTTTGGATTTTGTTTATTTTTTCCTTTATGTTTACATTTATTTTATTTACCACACTGCGACAAGGTAGGCTGTTCCCAGTGATCCATCTATCTTGGTGCCCCCAGCCAAAGCACCGGCACCCAGCATATCTGGGCCGCAGCCTGGTGGCACCCCTCTTCTACCCCTACACTACCTGCTCCATCAGGTAGTTCCACCTCACAGGCTGGGGGGTGTGCCCCCCTCTGGGAGTAGAGGTGGAGGGGATATGTTTGCCACCCAAGATCAACTGCCAAGCATCGTGCATAGCATTGTATACCAAACTTTTGTTGCATGCCTATGCCAGATGGAGAGCAAGCTGTCCATCCTAGTGGAGAAGTGAAAGTACAGTGCTGACAGTCCCATGGATGAGGACTTGAGTCATACTGCTACCATGTCTGTTGTCCATGGGACCAGGATCCCAGAACACCCTCCCCAACCTAAGTGTTCACCTCCCTCTTGTGTCCCACACCAACCCTGTCTGCTGTCTTGTCTCTCTTGACTGTCTGCAAATGCTTCCTCACCTTCATAAATTACCTTCCTCATATATACCCGTGTCCCTTCCCCAACATTCTACTCACTCCTTAAACAATAAATAAAATTAAAAAAGCACACCTGTCCCAAAAAAAAAATCGTCCCATGCATAGCTCTGCATTTCACACACATGCCCACTGGACACACATAATTTGCTCCAATTGGCTTGAAAACATACTTATGTTGTCATCACTCCTCTCTCTGGGGGTGGCTGTCCAAATTAAATTAAAAATCTTTTCAAGTGCACAGTTGTTGCGGTTGAAGAAATGGATAGTTATGGTTCTTTCTTATACTTTTCCTGCACATAACTACCTGCCTTTCACAATGTTTTCCCCCTGCCTGCACCCCATTTCACCACTGGCCTATCTCCCCCAATTTTCTTTTCTTTGAATAATTATTGCGAATTGCACAGCATCGCTAAGCTATGCTAAATGGTGGTGTATTACTACATGTATTTGAAAGCAAAATAATCATATTCAAAAAGCTCATGTGTGCCTTATTTTGAACCCAGTACCATTTCACTTGAACAACAGTGCGTCAACCCACCAAGCCACACAGCCAGTTAATTAGCACAAGTGTTTTAAGTAAAACATAATACTAGTAATTTTCTCATCATTAAGCATGTTTACATGCTCCTGCACATCACCCCACATTGTGCAGCCAATCTGTTAAATAAATAATTGAAAAATAGGAATTTAACAAGGACTCTGGTAGAGAAATAAATCACTATAAAGCCATGCATGCAATAATAGATGTAAGTGGTATGTAACAGCAGGTAAGTGTGAAATTATATCTACAATATATATAAAAACATACCTGCTATAACAGGGACTTTGTAGCTCAATCTGTTAAATGCTGTGAAAGCATTAATTTTTGGTCCACATGGTCCTTGGGTCAAATACAGCCACGTCTAGCATACATTACATCACCATTATGAATTGTGATCTGTATGACTGTCTCATCACCTATTTATCCATCGAGCGCAGTACAGATGTAATGTTTGCTTCTAAAAAATGGAAATGGGAGGCCTACAGATAGGATCACATTTTAACTATTCCCATTACAACCTTATAAAGTGCATAGAATGTCAGGTTATGCATTAGCATGAATTCCCAGAGGAAATATGTAATTCAAATGTGGCCCAGTAATATCAGACTGCAGCCCACAATGATTTGCTAGTGTTTTTCTAGATCTCTCAAAAGCATTAGACACAGTATCCCACTCCAAACTCTTAAATGTCCTAGCTGATCTAAAACCTAGCCAGGCAGTACTTGCCTGGTTTCATGACTATCTGTCTGACTGTAACAGGCAGTAAAGTGGCAGCAAAACCTCTACCCACTGTTGCCTGTCACTTCGGGAGTTCCACAAGCCCCTCTTCTCTTTATCCTATTCACCAACAACCTTCATATAGCTACTCAAAATGCCACACTTATACAATACATAGACGATTCAACCCTAATACTCTCCACAAACTCAAATAAATTACACAACAGTATTTTACCACAATAGAATCTTGGCAATCTAGTGCACAACTAATTCTCAACTCCAAGAACACAAAAAGCATCCTCTTTCATCCCTCAAGAGTCCCATACGCTCCTCCATTCAAAATCACCTCTACTAACAACACCATCAAAACTCTAGTTACCAATACCAAGCTCATTGGAGTTACAATAGATCAGAACATGATCTTTGACATTCACATAGCCCAAACAATAAAAAAGTACACAAACAACTAGGCTGCCTTTACAGAAGCAAACATTACCTTACTAATGATACTAGATTCATAATTGCTAAAACCCAGCTCATTTCAACTCTATTATATGCATCCCCTATCTTTACCAACCTAAGAAAATCTGACATAAATAAGCTAGCAATTTGTTATAAGAAAATCTCAGAGTTTGTTACTGGTGCCAACTATAGATTCCATTATTGCCATTCCCTTAGAAAACTCTCAGGGCTTGAATTTCCCAAACTACTAACATACAGTCAACACAGTATGTCCCATCAAATAATTCACCAGCCTGAGAAAACACTCCAGCTCTAAATAATTTGATTACTCATTACTGAAATAACCGGGCACTCTGCTCTAGCAACAAGGCACTAATAAACATAACCAAAAGTAAAAATTCTGCTGGAGAATCCCTTTACTCCTATAGCATTGCAAACTCTGGAATAGCCTGCCATTAAACATAAGATCCACCATCAGTATAATGCAATTTAAAAAACTACTGAAAGCTCACCTATCAACTGCACAGACTTGCTCATGTTAAGTTCCTGGCTAGCTAACTCGCTTATTAGCATCACTTATCTAACCCTAAATCACATCTACTAGTCACTATCCATAACTAAACAAGTTATGCAAGTTAATACTAATCTTCTGATACCATACTTACTAATAGTACATGAATGCTAAATCTGACTGTTTATTGTTCAAACCCTCTAAAACTGCTATGTAAATATTGTATACAGATCTGCCTATCTGGAAATGGGAATCAGCAAGGCTGATCCACCATATTTTTGTGATCTGATATTTGTACTTTTATGTAACTTGTATTTACATTTTTAGTAACATTCATAATCTAGTCTTGCATTCTTTTGAATTCATAACTCGTTTTTTGTACTTTCTCAAGCTACTTTTTGTATTTTTCAAACTACTTTATTGTATACTCTGTATGTCTTGGAGATTTTCTACCCAAGCCTCTACTGAAAATGGACTTGTTGTCCAGCTGGACTTTCCCAGTAAGCAAATGTAAAATAAAAATAATAAAAATAAATACTGATATTACAGACAACCACAGCTGCACAAGTAACATACATATATGGAGATCATGCTAGAAGCAGGGGTTGCCAGCACACATGTTCAAGATGACTACCATGACATAACACATGACTTGGCAGTTGTCCAACTGGTTCACATACAGGTTAATGTACCCCTTACCTTGTTCTAGGACACACCAAGCATGTTGCCTTTTACTTTTTTAATGATACCTTTGGCTAACATATTTACCTTAAATGCATACCTTAATTTCCAGTGGGATGAGTTCCCTCAATCTGGCTCTGGCAGTTCATCAAGGCTGCCACAGATTTCACAGTTACTCTTAAGTGTTGTCCTTGTACAGTCTTCAGCCTGTCTGTCTATGCCTATTGCCTGCAGAAACAGTATCAGCTTCAGCCTGTAGCACACACATCTGTATGTAAAAAAAATTAGCTGTTACAAACATTCTGTCTCTGCTGATGTTGTATCTTTACCCCAGCAATTTCTACCCCAACATATGAGAAAGGGGATGGAATCTAAAATGAGGCCTTATATCTTGTTGAGTATTTGCATGGGATTGGCTGATTATACTGAAAATCAGCTGTGTAGGCTGCATGTAATATTTCTGAAGCACAGATTGGTTCAGAGGCAATCACCTGCTAATGAGAACTATCTTAAAAAGGCAAACTTCTAGCTAGGGGAACCAATGCATATGGGAGTTAGTTTGTATGGTTAACTCGGTGACACACTACTTATATAGCAGTATCTTTCAACAGAGGAGTATTGTACTCCATCAGGTATGTAACCATTTTGTTTTCAACATGATGCACATGTTTTAATATATTTATGGAGAATGAGAATTACATCATTAAGCCTTTGTTAGAACTGTACTGATGACATGCCATTGATCTCCAGCTGTGTTACATGTACAGAGGATGTAGAGTGCACTAAGGGTATAATGCTGTGTGATAATTAGGTACACACGTCTTATGGCTATTTCCTTTAATAGCAGTTGTAATGGTACACTGCTATTTTGTTGACACTGTTGTTTATATATATATTATATGGGGGTGATTTTTCCTGCTATGGGGCACAGTATAATGGACTCCTGTGTTGGGTGTGTGATCATAAGTGAGTATCTGTCATTGCACAAACAGGAATAGGTCACTATTGCTACTACCCTAGTTGCATCCACATCCTTTGTATGTTTGGCACACTTTTGAATATGTGATGTGTAATCAAGCAGTGAATACTGATAGCCTTCCTTTATTGCTGTATCTGTACATACTGTACTCCTGCATATATGATCCTGACATGTGTTCTCATTTATTTGCATTTCAGGAGACATCATGCATGGATGTCTCAGGGTACCATTTACTGAGGTGGAAAGAAACCTCATCATTGAGGCTTTGCACCTACATTACCAGGTTCTGCTATCCGGAGGGAGGGCAAATAGGACAGAGTGTTCCACCCTGTAGGATGAACTGGTGCATAACATCAGTGCCATGGGTCACCAGAATTGTACCTACGATTAGGTGCGACACCATGCCATGGCTATGATAAATTCTGCAAGGAGACATGCAGCTGACATGGCCAGGGATCGTCAGGTCACTGCTGATGGGCATGCAGCAGAATAACCTCTCTCAGGCACAGAAGAATTCCTGGCAAATCTTGCAACAAAGGAAAACTCCCAGGCATCCATCAGCCAATATGTTGGGGATGTGGGTGCCACCCATTCCACTCAAGAGGAGCGTCCAGGTATGCTTAGTTAGATCAACACTGGAATGCTATTGCAATCAGTGTGTCAAGATGTATATAGCTTTACATGGATGTCTGGTGTTTTATGGTGGGGGGGGGTAGCTGAAGTTTTAAGCTCATGTAGGGATTGTGACCCACATACCTGCCAGCATAACAGATACTGTAAATGTGAAATATTTGGTCATATTACCCCTGATATACTGTGACGTGGTACTGTTGCCATTACCTCTCCCTCAAATTTTTTCAGGACTGTCAGGAATTGGAAGAGGCTATGGTCCTGCTGCTGGTAAGCACAAAACTGTTTTGTCAAAGATGTAGATATAGTTCAATATATTCGCTAAAGTGTCTTCCCAGGCCTGCTGGCTGGATTGATGTATTGTTTGCTCCCAGAGTTGCTCACCAGAGGTTACTTAGTACTCTGAAATCCTTTGATGCATTCTTTTAAACATTCTCTTGTGTCTGGTCCCAAAGCAGCCGCCATGCCCTTTGAGAAACTGCGTGCTTGCCACTACTCACAAATGTGGAAAAGTGACCTCATTCCTCCTTCCCCACCCTGAACACACCTGGCTGAAATTCTATCTACAGGCCCTAAAACTGATACAAGGACTGTTACTCTCTAGCCAAGGATGGGAGGAAGCAAAATAAATAAATAAATAAATAAATAAACAGGATCACAAGCTATACTAGTCAACTACACAGAAAAGTGACCTCAATACTCCCCCACCCTGAACACACTTGACTAAAATTCTATCTACTGGCCCTGAAACCAATAAAAGGAGTGTTGCTCTCTAGCCAAGTCTGGGCGGAAACAAAATAAAATAAAAATAAACAGCATCACAAGCCATATATATATATATATATATATATATATATATATATATATATATATATATATATATACCAACTGCTTCTTCTTCACCAGGTGTTAAAAGCACCTTTCTTTAATCTCCACTGAGTATGCACCTCTCTCCCTAGTCTTTGTATCACTTTGGCACCTAACTAACGTCAGGAAAATGTGCTAAAGGCTAAGACTTTCCTTCCTGTCTCGTCTCTTTCCTAAACCAAGGGCTCACTCCATACATTATCAGCATCTGTCCTTGCTCAGTCTCTCCACCTTAAACACTGTACTACTCACTAATAAACTTAAGTGCAAGAACCAATGACAATTTTTTGAAACATAGCGATCTGCTGTTCCTGGCTCTGCCCGCTCCTTTCACTCTCACTTCACTCAGGCTCACTTCGGTCCTCTACCCTACCCTACCTCTATTCTCAACCACCCACACATCAATTACATTTATCCTAACCAAAGCTCTACCTACCTCTACTGCTCACCCAGTCATAACCTTCTACTAATTAATTCTTCACTTCAACCCCATTTCATTAATTGTATAATTGACCATCTCACACCCCACCTCTATATCCCACCACACTGTCTTCACATTCCAGTTTATCTTACAAATAAATCTTACTCTTCATTACCCCAACTATCCCTCCATCACAACATGCCATTCATAACCAACTTAGCACTGCTTAGTCTCTCTCTATCCTTCCTCTTTCTACAATTACTTCTCCTGAAGACATACATGAATATTACAAGCCCACTCATGTAACTACCACTGTTCTGCCCAAACTCACTTATTTCTCAGACACTGCACCCTCTCTATATGCAACACATACCCCCTCCTTAAAAAGCTATAAATTCTAACCTTACATTTAAAAACTAAAATAAAACTAACTTCCATACATGAATACAACACAAAGAAAAATTGCAACTCACTAATCCCATACACACTCACCACAACCTAATACCATGCAGTGACATTCACTCCAGTCCTGGACCCATTCACTCCTCTCTTTATCACAAGACCCTTAACCTCACTACCATCAACCTCCAAAGCATCAAAAACAAAATTCAAGATTTCCTTGCCTGAATTGAACACTATAAGCCAGATACTGTAGCAGCAACTGAGACTTGGCTAAAACCTTAGATTAAAAACTCTGAATTCCTTTTATTGGGCTTCTCTTACCTGAGAACAGATAGGCCAAGAAAAAAGGTGGGGGCATCGCTGTCATATACCGTAACACTTTTAATATAGTTCCATATAAGAGTCCCACTCCCACATCATCTACAGCTGAAATATTAATATCCTACTTGAAAATGAATAGCAGCAAAAGCATCTGCATTATAGTCACATATATCCCCCTGGGTAACAATATACCCAAACTTGAGGAAATACTAGCATGGTCATCCAAAAATATAGAGAATGAAACACTCATACTTGGTGATGTGAATATTGACTGGTTAGAAATCATACATCATCACCCAACAAACAGTATCAACCAAGTACACCCAACTTATTAGTACCATAACTAGACTCAACAAAAACAACAGCTGAATATTAGACTGGGTTCTTGTCTCTGACTCTAGCAAGATCTCCTCCACTGGCACTCTAACAGCATTAATGATCACCTACCAGCATATATCATTTGGAAATCAACTCCAGTGCTTAATATATACCACTTTAAGCATACCAGAGACCTATCCCACTTCTGCTCAACTACTTTTCATAATAACCTATGGAATATCAACTGGCATCCACTTAAAGTCTTACCACTGAATGTTGCTGTTGAATTCTTTAACTCAACATTCCTCCATATACTAGACAATCTCACTCCTTCCTGACATAGGAGAGTGAAAGTCAAACAGGCCAGTTGGCTTATCAAATCCATCAAACAACTTATAAAAGCTAATAAGGCCTGGAAATTATGACACATATAAAAGCCCTGTAGACTTCACTCAATACAACCAACTGTGCAATCAACTAAAGAGACTTGTCATCAAACATAAACAAGACTACTACATAACTTTGCAAAATGACCATATGCAAAATCCTAAAAAGTTCTGGATGTCCATAAATTTTTTGTTATACCCAGGCAAAAGCAATAATCCATCCCTGTTTCAGGCCCCAGTTGAAACTGACTCACTTTTTAACTCATTCTTTAAAAACAGTATAGTCAGCCTCACTGCCAACTTCCCACTAATCAACCCACTACCCCCAGAGCCATCTGCTACAATAAGACCAAACTTCTCTCTTGCACCCATACCCACCTCCACCATAAAAAAACTGCTGT
This sequence comes from Protopterus annectens, assembly GCF_019279795.1. Lineage (NCBI taxonomy): Eukaryota > Metazoa > Chordata > Ceratodontiformes > Protopteridae > Protopterus > Protopterus annectens. The sequence continues at coordinate 1,540,353,356 of NC_056745.1, read as the reverse complement.
TTAAACTTAAACCTGGATCAAATGCTCCAGATAACTTACCACCAGAATTCCTCCAAAAAGCAGCAGATGCTATAGCCTATCCCATTAGTATACTACTAAACAGCATTCATGAGTCCTTCATTCACACCATCTGGAAAAAGGCATTTTTCCTCCCTGTCCATAAAGTTAGAAACAATAATGATATATCTAACTTCCGACCAATTGCCATCCTTTCTCCCATCTCCAAACTTCTGGAAAAATATATCCATACCCAACTACTGAACTACCTACTACACCACAACCCCAACCCAACATAAGTTTAAGCCTAGTCATCGCATCATCACTGCTCTTATATCTTTCTTGGACACAGTCAACCATGCTTGCAACTCAAGATACCTTGTCTCTTCACTATTTCTTCACATTTCCAAGGCATTCAATACTGTCTCCCAGCTGCTTCTTCTGACCAAAGTCTTCAATTTAGACATCTCTCCCTACCCTATGCTGGTTATCCAACTACCTTACAGATAGACAACAAACAACCAGATGGCAACAATCCCTCTTGCCCTTCTTCAACATTAATACTGGAGTCCCACATGTGTCCATACTAGTTCCACTGTTCTTCAGCATTTTCATTAATGATTTCCATACCAGTAAACCCGATGCTAATGTCATCCAGTATTCAGATGATTCCACCATCATCTGCATGGACAAGTCTACTTCAGAACTGCTTACACTCACCCAAAATACTTTCACCTCCACTGAAGCTTGGGCATATAATAACCATTTATTCCTAAATGCTAATTAAAAAAACTCATGTTATTAACCCCCCCAAAAAAAACAACACCCCCTAACCAAAAATTAATTTACCATTAACTGACTCAACAACACTTGCTCAAAATAGTCCCATATATGAAACTTCTAGGGGTCATCACAGATAAACACCTAATTTTCGATCAGCAAAAACATCAGAAACTAGGCATCCTGTACAGGCACAAACACATCCTCACTTATGCAGAAAGACTATCCCTTGTCTCTTTCTTTCTTCATCCTTACTCAGGTTCCTATTAGAAGACCAAAGATGCATTCTTTTAAATGCATCTTGGTCAAACTTAAAAAGACTGAAATGGCAAAATATTTAAGAGGCTTTTAAGCAAATTCTTTCCCTGGGAAAGAATTTGCTTGGCCGCTTCATTACTTTGCCATTTTCGGCACTGTAGTGCAATCTTGGAGTTGGTATATTTAAGTAGGGGTGTGTGCAGGGATGGCCCGTGCTATTGGACTGCCAGACTGCAGCCCCCCCAGCTGTAAAAAAAGAAAGAAAGTAAAATAAAATACAAAGAAAAAATAAAAAAAACAATCGCAAGTAGTGGACCTTCGCGCATGCGCACTAGCAACATTTCCGATATCCAGACTGCTGCTGAACCAGTCTGGAGCATGCGCAGACTGTCTCAGCAGCAGTCTGGATTAAGAAGCATTCAAGTGCAGAGATCCCAGAAATCTATACAGTTGTAACTGCATAGACTGTCACTGGAAAGGGATTGGACTGCAACATCAGCAGGCTGGGAGTTTTGTCAGGGAAGGACATCTCACGGGGCTTTCTAGTGCTCCAACGATCAAAGCTATGGAAGGAGGATTTAGTGCTGCAATGGACCTGTCCTAGGGTGTGTGTGTAATGCCCCAGGTGCTACATGGTGGTGGGTAGAGAATAAGCTTGAACCCTGTACCTTGGGCCTAGGTGGCAAGAGCCTGAATTCCCTACCCACCACCATTTGTAAAAATGTTGCAGATTTTTCCCTCAAACTTGTTCTGTTTCTCATAAAATCTGTGGTTTCTGTATTTTTGTGTCCTTGCAAAGCCAGTAGTGCATTGGTGCAGTGGTCGCATTGATGCCTGACAGCTACATGTTCTCTGGTTTGATTCTTGGCTGGGGTGCCTTACTTTCTATGTGGAGTCTGTATGCCCTCCCTGTTTTTGTTTCCTCTAGTGTCCTCCCATCTTACAAAGACATGTGTCTGTCTGGAGTGTTTCTCCCTGGGCTTCTGCTAAAAATTAGCTTTTGTTCCAAGTCAGACTTTCCTGGTTAACAAATGTTAAAAATGACACGCATTTGAATGTCAGACTTCATATTCTTCAGAAAGTGCATGGTAACACAAAAGCTTTTATTCTATTCTAAATGTATAAGATGGATATTTGAAATTTGTCCCTATTTTTGGGGCTGTATTCCCCCATTATTGGCTTCATCCAGGTTTTGTGCTAAGACTGAGAGCTATGGTAAGAACTGAATTCACTGAATATGTTTGGGGGCTATATTCCCCCATTACTGGCTTTGTCCGGGTGTTTTTTGCTAAGAGGTTGAGAGCTATGGTGAGAACTGAATTCACTGAATGTTTGGGGGTTGTATTCACCCATTATTGGCTTTGTTCAGGTGTTTTGTGCTAAGAGGTTGACAGCTGTGTATGGTGAGAACTTAAATGACTAAATGGTAGCCATTTAAGTTTCCGTCTTCCTCTTTCACAAAACAGCTGATCTGGCATAGTGATATGTTGCTCTAACTGTTTTGCACAGGGTCCTGGGTTTAAGGCTTGGCAGTGAAATGTATGGTGGTAACACAGCATTTTATTCTAGCAACTTTCCAACATTATACAAACAATGTTTAACATGTGTCCCTGGTTTTGGGGCTTTTGTCCCCCCCACAATAAACTTTGGCTTTTTCCAGATTTCTTTGTGCTGCAAAGTTCAGAGATACAATTGAGTGAGTAGATTTTACAAGGAGCTGAGAACTGCAGGGGAGCAAAAGTTTAGTGCTGCTTATGCTGATTCTGCTTGCATTGTTAATAGCACAACAGGTAGTATTCTTGCTTTTAATGCAGAAGGCTGTGGGTTCTACTCCCACAGTAGATAGATGCATTGCTGATACTGTACTGTGTTGCAAAAGGGGTGGATGTAAAGATACCTAGTAACTATGAACCTGTTATCAGTTTGCCTTCCATTCCCTATTGCAATATTGCTAGCTTATCATTTTTTTAGTGTAAGATAGGCAATTTATTCCTCAAGTTTGTAGATGAAACAATGAAATACAAAGTTGTTTGCTAGCAGCAACCTCTTCATTAGTTACAGATCTCTTTAATGTGGAATTATTTAGATGACTTTTACTTCTTCAGAGATTGTGCAATTGTACTGATACTGGTGGACTGTAGAAGTTTGAGTAGACTTATATGATGGAAATGTTCTGAATTGGGCAGTTTTGTCATTACTGGTGCATGCATTTTGTTTCATTGTTTACTGGAAAAATTTCAAAACAATAAATTTAAAATACCCTCTAAAATTGTAATGTATTGTACAAGGAATATAAGTTAATACAATCAGGAAGGTGTATGAAAGAGCATGTGTATGTTTCAAGTGCAAGGGGCCTGTGATTTGAAAACAGCCCAAAGTTAATCTGCCACTGGCAAAATGTATTTTCTTTGAATGTGGGTTTCAATGCTGTTTCAGTGATTGTGAGTTTTCAAGGGCAGAGAAGTTTTAATGCTAAGTCTGTTCTCATTGTGAGACTGCCTTGCTTTGTTTAGCAGATATGATATCTATTAGTGTTTGCGCTGTAAAATGCAAAATAAAACTTTTAAATGAAGTCCAAATCATCGCAGAAGTAAAGCAGTATGCACATTAGTGTTTATGGTAAATGGGGTGAAATAGCCAAGTAATGATTCATTGGAATGGCTGTAGGGGAGAGCTCCATTCGACCATGATTTTGTGAGGGGGGAGGGCAGCAAACTCAAAGACAGCCCCGGCTGAACTATACCTCTTAACTGTCCAGATTTTTGCAGAATGAATAGATTTTTGCTTCTTATTTTTCGTTTGTTCCTCATAAAATTTGTGGTTTTCTGTCAAATCATTTAGGAATGAAGTCACTAAATAATGACAGACACTGAGTTTCAGACTTCATAACCTTCAGAAAAATGCATGCTAAAGCAAGACCTGTTATTCGATCAACTGTCTCAGTTTATACAAGAGCAATTTTTAGTACTGTTTATATGTTCTCCCATATATTTGGCCTTGTCCAGATTTCCTGCATTAACAGGTTGAGAGGTACATGCAAATAAATTGCTTTATAGAATTAGGCATATCCAAACCTCTCAACTGTCCCTGATTTTGGCTCAAAATGTTGCTCTTCCCCTAATAATCCCTCTGCAAAATGGCAATTTTGGAAGAAAACATGGAGGGTTTACAATTAATAAATAACTGTAATAATCAGTTATAGATTACTTTTATTTCAGAATTGCATGTAGATTCTTTTATTTTGTCAGCTGCTCAAGTTAGTAGTACTAATATTAAAAAGTGTCCCTTCTTTGACAGGTTCCCAGCTGTATTGTGTGGCTATTTTATATTTTTGAATCACATTTTTGGTCCATTTTTCATATAATTGTGGGTTTTTTTGGCAAATTAGTGGCAAATCATTAAAGACTGAAGTTAGAAAATAATGACAGACATTTCAGTTTCAGATTTCATACCCTTCAGAAAATTCATACTAATGCAAGACCTACTATTCGATTATCTTTCTAAGTTTAGAAGAGCAATATTTAAAAATTGTCCTTATTTTTGGGCCTTCGTCCCACTTCTATGTATGGCTTTGTCCAGATTTCTTGCTCTGAGGTTGAGAGGTATGACAAATGTGTCAGGGCCATCGCAGTCAGCCAGAGACATTTTAAATTGCGACATACTTGTTGCACCCCACTTCCCCATGTAGTGACTCTGGATGTGTCCAAGCAAGGCAAGGAGCAGTTATGCAGTGTAAATGTGCAGAATATCCCCCCATCCAAGGTAGACACAAGTACTACAGTGGCTTTTCATTTGTCCTTGATTTTGCAAAATGTTCTGGTTTCTGTCATATTTTTATACTGTTGATTTATGCTTATTATTATTCAGAAAGTGCCTGTTGCTCTTGTGTTTAAGTAGCAGTGCTTTAATGATCATCTGGTAAGCTTGTCTGAGATTGTAAGATGCAAGTAAGTTTTAATCAGCATACTGTTAAAGAATTGCCAACATTGAAAGCCTTTCTGTTGTTGCCATGCAGAGAATACTTACACAACTAGATAATGTATAAGCCTTGGGTATTGAAATGCATATGACAGTATTTTTAATAAAGGACAGGATTACATTATTTTAAGTGCTCATTACAGGCTTTACCTGCAAACTAAACAGAATGCCAATCTATCATGTGTGGTCCATATCCTGTGCAGTAATCCTTTAAGCAATGTATGTTGAGCTTGTTTCCTGTTTGCTTTTCATTTTTTACTTTGATCATGTTTTCCCCATGAAACAAGTAGATAGTTGTTGTCAGGCAGCAGGTCTTTTTTGGATAACAAACATTTTTACAAGTGGGGGTACCACAGAGATTGCTACTTTCAGCATGTTACTTGGTACTTTAATAAAGCTGAATATAAATTATAATTAGAACTGGAGTACAAGGAGAAGTGGTTTGAGTTGAGTGCTGCTTGTTTTTCTTATACTTGATTTTGACTGGCATTCCAGTATTGTATTTAAAAAGTAATTTATTTTTTCATGCCTCACAACCTTTTTGTTTCCATCTAGATATTAAGTAAGCTGTCATGCAACCAATGGATTGAAATATGTTTTTTCTACTACACTTCATTTTATCTTGATTGGACTCTCATAATGATGGTTTAGCACCCAGGGCAGAGTATTTAATTAAAGTTACAGTTTTTGTGGTTTTGAGCATAGCTCCTCCCTTTTCAAGTTGGCCACACCCATTCCCATTGTCCCCACCCATTCAGCTGTCTACTGCAGCCCCCCTTTGATTTAAAGTCACCAGCCACCACTGGGTGTGTGTGGGGTGTGCAGCCCCCCCACATTGGGGGTTGAGGGGGCGAAGCCCCCCACTTAATGTAATGTTTAAAGTGTTTTCTTTTTATTTATTTTTTTGTTGGAACAACGATTTTTTTTCCCTTTGAAAAAAATCGCTGTTCTAATAGTTTGACATTGTAAGCTTTCGCTTACATAGGGTCGATTAATCACTGTTCACTTTTTTAAGCGTTCGGTGATCTAATATAGACCCTCCTTACTCTATGGTGCACCTCTCCTTACTAATATACAATCCTCTCTTAAATCCAAACTGGACTAATGCTACAATAACAATTGCAAAATTTGTAACCAGCACCAAACACTTCTCCCTCCACTGTGTATCACTCCAACGTCTAAACTGGCTAGAACTTCCCCAACATCTAACATACCTGCAACTAACCACAGCTCATAAAGCTAATCTATAAGCCTTCTAGTTGTCCTGCCCTCTCCTCTCTCTTCACCATGTATCACCCAAATAGACCTCTGCGATCAAACAGATGCTCCTTAATGTAGCAAAACCTAACCTGTCCGCTAGTCAAATATGTTACCCATATACTATAGCAAAACTTTGGAATGCTCTCCCTCCTTCAATTAGGTCTACTAGCAACCCTAAATGCTTTAAGACTTTACTGAAACAACACCTGTTTTCCCATTGGCTATGTACATGTACCAGCACTGACTATAAAAAAACAATATTCCTAGCCTTGTTACTTTTTCTTCCCATCTCACTTATGGCTCAGACTCCTCATATATACGTTCAGTGCTTCCAACTTACTAAGTCCAACATGTGCCACCCAGCCACACATAATCTACTATATCAGCTATCTACCATATATTCTATTCAGTTTTGATGTCCATATAGCAATAACTCTAAGGATGTTTCTTAATTGAATAATTGGAATTGTTATAAAATGTTGGTTTGTCATACTGAATTTTATCTCTTGAAGGCTGATAGCCGAGGTGCTAAGATTGATTACATTTTTTACACTGTGGTCTCCTGCTTTGGTTTTTTGGTGGTATTTCTTCAGTGCTGCTTATTTGTTGCTTTCACAACTGTAAGGCTGTACCTTATTCTCAAAATCTTTAATCTGCTACTCTCCATCTATCCATCTACTGCAAAACTGATATACTGTATTGTTCACACATTCGCTCTTATCCAGTGTCATCAGTTGTATTCTTGTTTGGCTTGCATACATAAAATTTGACATCTGTATAACTAGTATTATCTATTTTATTGTGTCACCTATTCTGTAATGTAGTGTTCTGTACAATCGCTGCTTGATTTCTGCATTTTGATTCTGTAGCTTTATCATGTCGTTTGTTTTTTGGAGCTTTTCTCCCTGGGCCAGTAATGAAAATGGGCTCACCGTGGCCCAGTCGACCTCCCAGTAAACAAAAGCAAATAAATAAATAAATAAATAAATAAATAAATAATGATTGCTAACTGGACACATGTTTTCTTAATGTCCACAGTTTACAGCCATAACTCTGCCTTGTAGGTGTGACCATAGTGATTGACTTGACAGTATTGTCAGGATATTACAGATTGCCATAACTGTCAACTGTGCAGATTTTTGCAGAATGTCAATAGTGTACATAATTGTATGTTTTGATCATGTGATTCTTGTTTAATGAATAATTACTTCCAAATAATTACAGACTGGGGTTAGAAAATTATATCATGTCCTACTATGTGAGGTTGGGGGTTATGCAAGTCTGTAATAGTGATAGCGGTGTATACAGCTTAGCATATATCACGCCATAGTACTGCAGAGCATAATAGTGCAGGTATTAATGTAATGCAATGATTTTCCATTTTTGTCACAGGTGACTGGGAAGGTTGGTCTTTGTCCCCTTCACAACTTGATGTTAGTGTCTCTTCAGACTCTGATGATAATGGTGGCCAAATTAAGGCAAAGCTGGGAGTTGCAGAGGCTGAATCAGACACAGAGGTTGACATCCCTCGTCCATCCTCATTATCACTGTACACAGTCAGTATGCCTACACATACCCAGTCCCCTGAGGCCACAGATATTGGACAGTTGGAGGGTGGAGACATTGAACAGGAAAGTGTGGCTATTGTGGCTTCAGTGACTGTTGACACTGGCCATAGCCAAACAGTTGGCAAGGTTCCACACAGGCCGATTGATAGGGGTGTTCATAAGAGGCCTGATGTTTCTCCACCACCTGTCTCAGGTGTCTCATCACATGTCACTTGGAATATGTTTAGGGCATCATGGAGGTACAGGCATGTTCAGAAAGAAACTCCCGATGAATGCTTAGGGTTATGGATGCAACACAGTCTGACATCTGTGACTGCCTCCATCATATTACTGATACCCTGGAAACTGACACAGTGGAAACAGGGTGGTCTGAGAGAGATTGCACACTATCTGTCTTGGAATGCACATGGTCTGTGATGGAATGTCTGACTGGAGTTGAGCATTGGTCTCAAGGGTGTATGTCAGCAACTACATCTGCTGAGAGTCAACGTGGCCATGCCCAATCAAGCTGCTGTGGTGGCAGTGCATCCAGATCTCTAGATGGGAGTGTGCTGTCCACATGGGCTCATGGTCTTGGGCATTGCAGTGGAGGACACATTCCCAGCAGACATCAGTCTCCCTAAGGTAGTAACACAGCATCTGACCTTGGGCGTGGAGGTGCCAATGCAACTCCTGGCAGAGCTAGTTCTCATGTTTGAGGGCAGAGACAATGAACTGTCAGCTCTACCATGCACAGCTCACAGCAGTCCAAAATACAGGCACATAGGGCTAGCACTGAACTTGGCTGTGTTCATGCTGACACTCACATACCACTTCACATTGAGGGCACCTACAGACACACACACACACACACACACACACACACACACACACACACACACACACACACGACATTTCCATGATCCATCTTGTCTGCTTCCCTTCCTGACTCACACACAGTCTTGCCAACGTATTGGGCCAACTTAGGCCTTCTGCACCCCCACATAACATCATGTGCAAGTGATGATACCTGTGCCACATCCCTATCATCTTTCTCATGGATGCAGGGAAATAAAACTATGTGTCTGATGCACAGGGTGACTATCTACATTAGTATGAATTTGTTTCATCCATTGTTGCTGTTGACATGCTACTTGTACTGGTCATTTGCAATTATTGTACTTTGCCATTTATAATGTGTATAGCATAATACATTGTGTACATTATGACAGATGTTGCTGTAAGGGCTGTGGAGTCACACAATGAAATGTGTCTCATGGAAATATTTACATTTCATTTTCAGGATTGTGTAGCACACACCTATGGGTACACATCTACAATCAACCCATCAATGTCTGAGCACAGAAATGAATGCCAGCACAGAAGACAAATGTCAGAAAGGTAATGCAGTATAGATTCCGGGGTTCATAGGTTCATATGTGTTTAATAGGCTACTGAACACAAGGGTTTCTATAAGCCTAGCCATGCATCCCAAATCTTTGGCAAGGTCTGATACTCTTGATAAGTGTAATTAATGTTTTGGGAGATGAAACATTGAGATCTCAATTGAGTGTCCAAGCCAAGGCCTCCAGCACCCTCTCTGTCCAAACAGTGCTTTGTGTCCCTGCCCAAGTAGCTGTCACACACACTCTTTGAGATTTGATCTACACACACACACACACACACACACACACACACACACACACACGCACACACACACACACACACACACCTGGGAAAGGCTGGCACAAGTTTGCTAGCTATGCTCCCTTCTGCCGAGACTATAAGGCAGTTATGACTGCCACCAGACACTCCTACCAGCTACCTTAGGGCTCTTCCAAGGGTACCCAATATACTAAATGAAATTAATATTATTACAAATGGTAGTTTGACCAAGAACAAAGCTATTAGGAGTGGCCCAGACAGTGTCACCAAATAAATATGCAAGTATTCTCAGAACTTAAATATCTCTATAAAGAAAAATCACAATGAAAGGTTTAAATATATTTAATAATAAATAATAAAAGAACAAGAAAATACTAAGAAGATATTCAAAGTGACATCAGAGTTCAAATCACAGGAAATATTTAAAATAACATTGAAGAACAGGCTCAGAGAAATAAAGAAAAAATATCTAAACTAAGGTTCACTATATTCCTGACTGAATCTAAGAGAATCACTATTCCCTGATAACTTACTTAATAGAGTAAGCCAGATGATGTGGTGAATGTTCCTTCTTGTTGTTGTCAGGCCCAAGACAGAATACAGAATGATCTGTCTCACTAAGAGACTTCTCAAAACAATATCTAAAATATTACTTCTGAGATAGCTTGCAGAATGACATCACTTCTGGTCTCTTCTCATGCAAACTCTCTTTGCTGGCAGCTGGCAGTGTTTAGCAACTACCCGTAAAAATACACACACAAGGGCTTTTGCTAAGATCTTTGGTAGGTGCTGGACGTCATAAAACAATTACATACCTCTACAGTTCCAGGGTAGTAATCACTCCAAAGACAATCAGAAAGCTTCCTAGTACAGACTGTATCTCTGGTTGCCTTGAGACCTGTGAGATAGCATCTTTATGACCTAGCCTGTAAAGTGATTTAATTTGAGTTATTTTTCTAAAGTTTGCTGGACTGAGGTTAACCCTCCAGTTTCCTCTGTTAAAATATATATATGTAAATATTTACAATAGTGCATGTACATTTCTGTTCCCTCCAGTAAGGCACACTGTGGATACATTTCAAACACAAGCACTTTACAAGTACCTTTTCAACACAAATGTCTGTACAAATCAGTTTGATATACACTTGCCATACAGTTCTAATACATTTGTAACACCAGCGTCTTGTATGACTTGCAGCTCTAATATATTTGTAACACAAGCATCATGTATAAATCAGTTTGATATTCAAAAATGACATATAATTATTTATGAAGTTCCATCTAGCTGTGCTGGCAGTACCTCCTTTTGTCAGAAGTGGAACTCTGCTTCACATGGATGGGGAGCCTGTTCCATATGGGTTGTAATCTCTGGGATACACATCTGTCTCTCCTACATGTCCTATTTATACCACAGATAAAGTGTAGGTCTGTAGAATGGGTAATTCTGGTGCTAGTTGTTTCATGGATATGCAGGAAGTCCACAGTGTAAAATGAGAATGCCCTGTATGGCAAGCATACATTCCCCCCCAAAGGCTGTAGGACACAGAATACAGGGATAGGGCCTTGACGTGATCTGCATAGGACATTTTACATATACCCTGTATTTGTTTAATGATTGTAGATCAATATGTGTGTATGTACCTTTAAGAAGGTATCCAAAGGTTTGCACAAGTGTATAAATACTAAGCACATGCGAGCCTGACTGCCATTTTGTAGTAAGCAGTTGAGATGTAAGCATGTATGTATTTAAGGTCTGTCTGCTAACTAGTTTGTTCATATTTTATGATGCTGCTATCCATCCTGATGTGTTTCTGTGTATTAAAGCATCTAAATGAAATACCCGCCTGTTTGTCATCTATGAGATAGAGAGAGAGAGAGAGATGAGTGACAATGAGAAACTTCAGTAGATGTTCCAATTGTCGGTTTTGCCTGGTTAGGTACATAACAAATGTGGCATTGCACTCAATGATAGGTCTGATGAATGCCAAATACAGTGGAACAATGACTTCCTTGGACTAACATGCCATACCTTTGTATATAAGTTGCACAGCACAAAATGATTTCCCCAGTACTGTAGACACTTGACAGTCAAAGGCTAGATTACTATCTATGTGTGTCCCTGAGTCCCTGACTACTGGGTCAGCTGTTATAGGTGTGCAGTCAGTATGATAGTTACCAGGGGTGGATGACTTCCCAAAACATAGTATTGTACATTTCTGGGCATTTAGTGTTACTCCATAGCTCTGCCACCAGTTGTAAGCCTGTGTCAGCCCCTCTTGGAGAATATTTGTGCCAATGTGGGATTTAATGACAGCTCCTAATTTGCAATCATCTACAAATTTAGTCAGCCAGAGACCACTGACAGTGGTCTTAACTTCAGACAAATAAATTCCTAAAAGAAGCACTCCGAGGAATGATTCATGAGGGAGTCCACTTGTGACTAGCCTGTTTGTAGAGGTGGACTTCCCAGTGCTAACTTACTTGGTCCTGTCTGTGAGCCACTTGGCTATCCACTGGCTGACATACTAGTTTATACCTAACCTCTTGAGTTTGTCAACAATGTCTGATGGAGGTATAGTGTCACATGCCTTGTCAGGCCATGGTAGGCAGTGTGAACCATTTTTCCCTCATCCATTGCTTTGGTTTCCTTTTCAACCAGATTGGGTAGGAAGGATCTGCCCTTGATGAAATCAGACTGGGTTTGGTCCAGTATCTGGAGGTGTATTACATCTCTTTTGATCATTTCCATGATAATTATTTTCATGGTTTTACATAACAGACTAGTGGGACTTCTGGGTTTGTAGTTTCCAGGGTCTGTAGATGGCCCACCCTTTTGCAGAGGAATGAGAGGAATGACTGTTGCCGTTCACTATTCATGAGGCACAAAGCCTGTTTGGAGGCTACAGTGAAATAGTAATTGCAGAGGCCCTGAAAGGTCATGTTTCATGCTATTTAGAAGGCATGCTAGGATATTGCCTAAGCCCATTGATGCATTGTACTTGGGCTTAGAGAGAGCATTAAAGACCTGTTCCCTACTGATAGTAGGTGTACTTATATTTGATGGCATTTCCTGAGGGAACATTGAAGGGGAGAGCGGGAGCATGTTGGGGCTCAATTAATCACTCAGGAGGTTTGCTATATCTTCTGCCTCATTATAGGTGGTTCCATTTACAATGTGATGTGCACACAATTGTGTCTTACCTTTGAGGTTGCGGACATAGCTAAAGTATGCTTTGTGCTTGTCCTTGACCTGACAGCACAAACCTACCTCACATCTGTCTTTGGTAGACTTCATTTGTCCTCTGATTTTTTGGTTTACTTTGACAAGAGTGCTTTTATCCTACTGTGTGCTGCACCTCCTAAGTTTTGCCATGAGTTTCTTCCTTCTGTTATACAGCCTATTGATTCTGTGATTCTACCAGGGTGGCTTGATTTTCAGTTAGTTTTGTACTTCTTCCTGGTGGGTATGTCTGCCTCTTTGCAGCTATTTACATGCTCGTACAGGGTTTCTGTGAACACTTCTGCATAGGCCACAGTGTTCTTAGTGCTTATGGGAGCTTGAGATGTGGCCAGTTTATAACCTAATAGTTAGAGGTTAGCCTTAGAGTAGTTACTGAATATTCCATGTCTAGCTGGGGGTCCATGTTTTATTTTTATTTCAAATGAGACCAATTTGTGATCGGGCCTTACCAGGGAAGACATTACAGTACAAGGTTGTGCATGACTCACCCATATTGGTGAGGACCCGATCCAGTATGGTTGCACCCCTGTTTGATATATTGGCTATCTGGTCCAGGGAGTTTGTTTTTACAAAAGCCAGGAATCTCTGTACCTGTACATTTGTTATTGCACAGGATTCCCAGGTAATAGTGGGACAATGGAAGTCACTCATGAATATGGTATTGGGTTGTATGGTTAGTGTTTCTAGTAAGTTTACATACATGGTATGGGTGTCCTGGTCACAGAGGGGGCCTATAGCTTGTATGGAAGTAGTACTGGATTTTGCCTATTGTGAATTGAATATGGAACAGCTCAAGCGCATTGTCCTGTTTGACCAGCCTTATAGTATCTTTAGTTTTGATGTACATAGAGACACCTCTACCTTTAGTCCCTGCCTGTGAATTAGCTGGTCTAAATGTGTGGAAGGCACAATAACCTTGCACTGTTGGTGTGCTCTTCGCAGCTTTATGTCATGTGTCACTGACTGCACAGACATCTTCTGAGAGCTCAAATAAGTATTTCTAAGTATTGTCTAGGGATGTATGTTCACAGGTCATGTAGTCCCACATTGACTATGACTGAGTCATATCATAGGAAGTTACTAGGCTAATCTCCCTAAGGTCCTTACAAACCTAGCCAAGTTCTACCCATATTTCCATGATCAGAACCAATTGCCCCAGTCCAAGAGGGACACAGGTGGATCCCCTGGGGTGAATTTATGGTTACACATCCAATCGTCCTTTTTGCATTTGAAGAGGACCAATGAGGTACTCTGTTTGACATGAAGTGGGAGTCCATTCCAAAGGTGTGGTAACCTCTGGGAGACAAATCTGACCCTCCAGCATGTTCTATTACTGTCACACACCAGCTTAACTCTTTAGAGTGGGTAACCCATGTACCATTTGATTTGCCGATATGCAGAATTTCCAATAAGGCATAATCGAAGATTGCCTTATATGCAAGACATAGATCACATATGAGTAGTATGTATGAAACACAATAAAGTGACAGTGATTTCAGACCATTCGCATAGGACAGATGCTGAAGACCTTGAATTATCCTTGTGAGGAGCCTTTGTGGTCTCTTCAATTGCAACAGGTGCTCGGAAAGGTGCATACCAAAAGGGCTATTGTATTCCATTATTGACCTGATGAAAGGAGAGTACAGAGAGGTTATAACTTCTTTCATTTTCTGGATGTAATGGCCTTACTTATGAGATGAGCCATATAGAATGCCCTTCTTACTACTGGGGAGAGATGATGATCAAAGGTAAGGTTAATGTCAACTTGTATGTCCATTTCTCTCACCAGTGCGTGCATACATAGGGTTTTGTTATTGATGCAGTAGTTAGCAGGAACATTGCATGTACTGAGAGGGATGATAATACATTTTTTGCAGTGAGGTTAAAGCCATGACTTTGGCATCAATCATTTCTGTAAGACCCTCTTGTAGGATGTTGACATTCTTTGGAGATTCTATGACCACTCCCAGTTTGCAGTCATCAGCAAACTTTGTCAGCCACAGACCTTTAGTTTTAGCTTGTACTGTGGAGAACTAGTTTCCAAACAGTAGAGGTTTCAGGACAGATCCCTGTGGAGCACCACTGGTTACAGATCTGCTGTTGGAGGTGGATTCCCCTATTTTGATTATATGGGTTGTATCAGTGAGCCAGTTAGAGACCAATCTAATGATATAAGGGGTGATACCTAGCTGGATGAGTTTGTCAATGATGTCTGAGTGGGGGATAATGTCAAATGCCTTGGCTAAGTCTAGGTCAGCTCTATGCACAGATTCCCCCTTGTCCAGGGCCTCGGTGTCCATCTCAAAGATGTCTATAATGTTTCATAGGCATTATCTCCATTTGACAAATCCAAACTGAGTAGGGTCAAGTGTTTGGAGCTTACCTGTATCTTTGTTGATAAGGTCCATGATAATTTGCTCCATGGTCTTGCAGATAAGGCTAGTCAGGTTAATAGGTCTTTAATTTCAGGGTCAGTGGAAGCATCACCTTTGTGCAGGTGAATAATGGTAGCTATTTTCCATTCTTCTGGGACAAATTCAGTGCTTAGAATATGATTGAAAAGAGTACCCAATGGTGTTGCTAATTCTTGTTGGCACCTTTATGTTATCAGGTCCCACAAATGTTGTGTTTTTGGCCTTACAGGGGGCATTTATGACTTCCTTTTTAGAGATACAAGGTAGAGGACAGGTGGTAGGGATGTCATGGGGTACATTTGGCAGGGATTAGGGAGTGAAGCTAACAGGATAGCTATGTACACAGGCTCAGTATATATGGTATCATTAACTACCAGTTCAGCACAAATCTGGGCATGTCCTTTTAGGTAATGGATGTAACTAAAGAACGCCTTATGATTGTCCTTAGTTGAGGAATCTAATTTGGATTTATTGTTTGCCTTTGAGGACCTCACAAGAAGTCTTATTGGCTTGTTTAAGCTGAGGAGGGAGTGTTTACAGTTTAGGCAGGGGCGGCTCATGGTATAGGACTGCAGGACTGCAGCCCCTCCCAACCTAGTAGAAAAGAAAGAAGAAGAAAAAAAAATCACGAGTCCTGGAACTCCACGCATACGTGCATGGAGTTCCTGGTACTCACAGAACTCAAGACTGCTGTGTTAGGTAGTCTGGATAGGGGAGGAAGGCATCTTTGCCCTGCAGCCCAGAATTCTGTGCGGTGACAACCGCACAGAAGAGAAGGAAACCAGACTGCATTGTCTGCAGGCTGAAGACTCCAGCCTACTCTCGCGGGGAAACCAGCCCCGGAAACCAACCGTGAGAACTGGATGAGCTTGACTGCCTAGCAGGACTGATGAATGAGCTTCTTGCTTCAGGGGAGGGAGCCAAAAACCAGCCATTAGCAACTGCCTAGCAGGACCAACAATTATAGCTACTAGATTAGCTTGCTGCAGGTACGGTGTGTGTGTGAAATGCCCCAGTTGCTATATACCCTGTACCTTAGGTGCTGGTGGCAAGGGCCTAAATTCCCTACCCACCACCATTTGTAAAATGTTTGCAGATTTTTGCCTCATATTTGGTCTGTTCCTCATAAAATCTGTGGTTTCTGTGTGTTTGTTTTTCCTTGCAAAGTCAGTGGTGCACTGTTAGCGTTGTCACCTCACATGTACAGGTTATATGGTTTGATTCTTGGCTGGGGTGCCTTTTGTATGGAGTTTGCATGTCCTCCCATCTTACAAAAAACATGCGTCTGGAGTGTTTCTCCCTGCTCTGCTGAAGATTGGCTTTTGTTCCAAGTCAGACTTTCCTGCTTAACAAATGTTAAATAAAAATAACAGGCATTTGAAATTCAGACTTCATATTCTTCAGAAAGTACATGGTAGCACAAAACTTTTATTCTAGCAATTTTCTAAGTTTATAACATGGATATTTGAAATATGTCCCTATTTCTGGGACTGTATTACCCCATTATTGGCTTTGTCCAGGTGTTTTGTGCTAAGAGGTTTTGCACAGTTGAGAGCTATGGTGAGAACTGAATTCACTGAATATGTTTGGGGGCTGTATTCCCCCATTATTGGCTTTGTTCAGGTGTTTTGTGATAAGAGGTTTTGCACAGGGTCCCCTAGGTTCAAAACCTGGCAGTGAAATGTATGGTGGTAGCACAGCGTTTTATTCTAGCAACTTTCCAACATTATACAAGCAATGTTTAAAATGTCTTTAATGAACAGACTTCTTCAGAACAATCACTTCTTAAACCCACCTCAACAATATATATTCTCACAAATTACATCCACTTAACACATTCATTAATCTTGGAGATACCCCAATGGCATTGAAGGGACAAGTGAAATGATTGATGAGGTGCATCAGTTGTTTGACCGGACTGGATTCGAACGGATGAGAATAATGATAAAGTATAATGATCAGCTTATAGCCCGCCACACAAACGAATTAGAGGAGGAGAATGAATTTATGTTTGCTGACTTAAATTTTGAATATTATCAAACCAATTATAAGAACATGTTGGTGAGTACTGATTCCAGTTGTGCTGTTATACACCAAAGGAAATTACATAAGATTGGCAGGGACAAGGAGGAATATAGAAGTAAGAGGGTATATCCGTTATCCAGGGGTAATCATGGTTACCGACGAGCATCAGCCAATGACGAGACGCAGGTGGGACAGGAAGTGATGAGACAGCAGGACGGGTATAACAGAGATGCCAAGCCGACTGAATTCCCTTTAGACAGAGGGCCCAGGTGGTTGGAGAGGTTGCGGAACCGTGGACAGGGCGGGCAGCAGCAGAAGGTAGACGAGAGCCACGAATGCCATTGGCAGGGGGCGAAACCGAAGAAATGGAATTATTCACAACAGCATCGCAACACCCATCAAGGTGGATGGAGGTAGACAATCTAGCTGATTCGTTGTTGGAAGTAAGTGTTTATTCTGTAATTGGTTCTCGAGATAGTGGGACAATTGGGGATTTTGATATCTTCAGTGTTTTTGGTCAACAGTCATTTGATGCTGAAGCGAGAGACACAGACGAGCTATCAAAACGACAGCAGCTTGTATGCCTGGACTTTATGGATTTTAATGGCAGTTGTGTTAACGAATGTGATTTATTAACATCTGAAGTTACATGTGATGGGGAATTGGGTGATTTATTGAATGTCATTGATGCCATGCAAGGGATAGAAAATGATGTTTCATTAAGCAGCCAGTTTATAGTCTCAAATGCCCACGGTGATTACAAAGTGTACAATTATTCCAGCAAGGAAATGGGTAGAGAACATGTGGAATTATTAGCAAAAAGTTTTTCCTTTATTCCAGTTAGGAGAGGAAATTTGACTGAATTTTTGATAAATTTGAAAATGTTAACTAGAAAAATGAATATAAGGATGTATTTTGAAAATAATCAAAAGCAGGAAAATCTAAGTTTGAGAAAACCAAGCAGATTTAATCCGCCCCCAAATGGAATGGTGGCCCTTTATGAGAAAGCTTGCGAATTGGACATAAGGGAATATATGAGAAAAAACAAGAATTTAAGAAAAAGGAAGGAATTTGACAATGTAAACAATTTAGACAAAAACTAAGAAAAATTGTTGAAGGATTTAACCAATGATAGGACTCTTAGGTTCATGAAACCTGATAAAGGGAATGGTATGGTGATAATGGATAGGAATGACTATACAGACTATATGTTAAGCATGTTAGCTGGTGATACATACGAAGAGAGTAGTCTGAATCAAGTACACATAGCTTATTCAAAAATAGATCTATTGGTTGACGACTTGCTAATGCAGGGGCAAATAGATGAAACTGAGTATTACTATTTGAAAAATGATTTTCCTATGGTTAGCAACATTTTTGGTATACCTAAATTGCATAAAGGATTGAATAACATCAAATTTAGGCCCATTGTTGATGGGAAGAGAAGTAAGACATGTTTTATAAGTAGATTTTTGGATTTTCATTTGCAGAAGGGGTTAAAGGAATTTGGTTACATAACAAAAGATTCATGGCATTTTTTGGAGAAATTAAGAACAGTTAGAATAAGTGATCATACAATTTTGTTGACTATTTGTGCATGCAATTTGTTTTCAGTCATTCCAAATGAAATTGGATTGGAATCCATGTTAAATCAGTTGGTAAAAACTGGTGTGTATGACCAGGATCGCATTAATGTGTTTGTTACCCTAATGGAGGTAGTGTTGAAAAATAATTATATATTTTTTGAAGGGCATTACTAAAAGCAAAACACTGGGGTGGCAATGGGAGCTGCTTGTGCCCCCATTTATGCCAATTACATAATGTTCTTCTGGGAACAGGAGTATGTTTTTACCAGTGAATATATGAAACATATACAACAATACACCCGTTTTTTTGGATGACATATTTGTGATTTGGGAGGGGTGTGTTGAAACTATGAAAGCCTTCATAGATTATATAAATTGTACATTGGAATTTTTTAAGTTCACTTTTGAGTTTAGCAAAAAAGAATTGTCATATTTAGATGTTAAATTGAAAGTGGATCAGGTTAAGAAATGTTTGACATCTGGAATTCACAGAAAATCCACTTTTTCTAATTCGTATTTGAATTACCAGAGCTGGCACCCTAACCTTCAGAAAAAAGCGATAGTAAAGAGTCAAATGGTTAGGGCAGCCAGAATGTTAAGTGAACATCAGGATTTTCTTAGTAAAGTGGAATTTATTAGGAGTATGTTTGTTAAGCGTGGTTATCCTATTACCCTATGTGATTCCATTATGGATGAGATAATACACAAAAGGGGTAATGGGGCTTACATGGCGATATTGACAATGAATGGTAATGGGAGCTTTCAAACGAACACGCATTCAGTAGTGGAAGTGGGAAATGAAATGACGAATAGTACCACTGAAATGGGTGAGCCAATATTTTTCATAACTACATATAACTATGATGCTGATTATATAGTCAACATTATACAAAATAATTGGAGATTGTTGAAATTGGATTGCAATGTATGGGATAAATTATGTAAGGCTCCAAAAAATGTGTTTAGAAAAGGGAGGTCATTCAAGCAGTTATTGGAAATAGGAGGTGGTTGTTGTATAGAGACTGGTAACATGAATAGAATTAAGGGTAATTTCAAGTGTGGTAGATGTAGTACATGTAAGTACATTTTGGTTACTGGTGAAAAAATTGTTGTAGCGGATGTGTCCATCAGCATATATGGGCATTTTGATTGTTATACCAAAAATGTTGTTTATATAGCTAAATGTGCCCCCTGTCTGGCCTTTTATATAGGAAAAACCTGTAGAACAATTAGGGAAAGAATTAGTGAGCATATACTGGACATTAGGCACATGAGAAAAAACAATGATTTAGTTAGACATATTGAGCAGCACCCAGGGCATGAATTCAATTTTTGTATAATACAGCATATCAAGAAGGATAGTCAGGGTACTGTTTTGGATGTGCACTTGGATATATGTGAAATGAAGTGGCAGTTGAGACTGGATGCTACATTATTCCCGGGCATCAATGATAATATTAGTATGATTCCCGTTTTGAAATTGAAACACATTTTAGGATGACCAATTGTATGGTTATTCAAGATATATTTGAACAGGGATATATTTTAATATATAAATATTTCAAAAAAAAATAGTTACAAAAATATAGGTGATAACATATATATTAGATTATATATGTTTAATGTGTTGATATGTTCTAAATACCATTGTATACGTATATGAACATTTAATTATGAATATTCACCATGATAAATCCTTGATATTTATGTAATAGGGTGTATTTGTTAAGAACTATTTACTTAAAGTATATCTATTTACATTTTATTTTTTATAATAATTCTTTAATTTTTTAGTAGTTTTAGATGTTTCCAAATCTAAATGTATTAATTAATGCATTAATTGATTAATGAATGTGTTAAGTGGATGTAATTTGTGAGAATATATATTGTGGAGGTGGGTTTAAGAAGTGATTGTTCTGAAGAAGTCTGTTCATTAAAGATGAAACCTAGGTAAACTGTCATCAATGTTTCTATGTTTGGTGTAACCTGTGGTTCCAGATATTGGGTCGTAGCCGGTGGTTCTTCGTTTGTGGTTCAACAGTTTGTTGGGGAATTTTTCACCTTTGTAAGATCTGTTATTCTATCAACTGTCTTTAAGTTTATACAAGAGCAATTTTTAGTTGTTTGTATATTCCCCCAATATATTTGGCCTTGTCCAGATTTCCTGCATTAAGAGGTTGAGAGGTACGTGCAAATAAATCGCGTTATAGAATTAGGAATACCCAAACCTCTCAACTGTCCTCTCCCCCTAATAATCCCTCCGCAAAAATTGCAATTTTGGAAGAAAATGTGGAGGGTTTACAATTATAAATAACTATAATGATCAGAGTTATAGATTACTTTTATTTCATAAATGCATGTAGATGCTCTTATTTTGTCAGCTGCTCAAATTAAGAGTACTAATATTAAAAAGGTGCCCCTTCTTTGATAGGTTCCCAGCTGTATTGTGTGGCAATTTTATATTTTTGCGTCACATTTGTGGTCTGTTTTTCATAAAATTGTGTTTTTTCTGGCAAATTAGTGGCAAATCATTAAAGATTGAAGTTAGAAAATAATGGCAGGCATTTGAGTTTCAGATTTCATACCCTTCAGAAAATTCATACTAATGCAAGACCTCCTACTTTCTAAGTTTATAAGAGCAATATTTAAAAATTGTCCTTATTTTTGGGCCTATGTCCCACTTCTATGTATGGCTTTGTCCAGATTTTTTGATCTGAGGTTGAGAGGTATGAATGTCAGAGCCATCACCATCAACAAGAGACATTTCAAATTGTGACATACTTGTTGCACCCCACTCCCCATTGTAGTAGCTCTGGATGTGTCCAAGCAAGGCAAGGAGCAGTTATGTAGGGTAAGTGTGCAGAGTATTCCCCCATCCAAGGTAGACCACAAGTATAAATGTGGCTTTTCATCTGTCCTTGATTTTGCAGAATGTTCTGGTTTTCTGTCATATTTTTATACTGTTGATTTACGCTTCTTATTATTCAGAAAATGCATGCTTTCGTAGTGCCCTGTTGCTCTGTGTTTAAGTAGCAATGCTTTAATGACCATCAGGTAAGCTTGTTGGAGATTGTAAGATGCAAGTAAGCTTTAATAAGCATACTGTTAAAGAATTACCAACACTGAAAGCCTTTTTGTTGTTGCCATGTAGAGAATATTTACATACCTAGATAACGTATAAGCCTTAGGTATTGAAATGCATATGACAGTATTTGTAATAAAGGGCAGGATTGCAGTATTTTCAGAAGCTCATTACATTTGTTGAAGACTTGCAGTCATCTTTGCAGGCTTTACCCGTAAACTAAACAGAATGCCAATCTATCATGTGTGGTCCATAACTTCTGCAGTAATCCTTTAAGCAATTTATCTTGAGCTTTTTTCTTGTTTGCTGTTCATTTTTTTACTTTGATCATGTCTTCCCCATGTAACAGGTAGATAGTTGTTGTCAGGCAGCAGGTCTTTTTTGGATAAGAAACATTTTTACAAGTGGGAGTATCACAGAGATTGCTACTTTCAGCATGTTACTTCGTAATTTTATAAAGCTGAATATAAATTATAATTAGAACTGCAGTGCAAGGAGAAGTGGTTTGAGTTGAGTGTTGCTTTTTTTTATACTTGATTTTGACTGGCATTCCAGTAATGTATTTAAAAAGTAATTTATTTTTTCATGCCTCACAACTTTTGTGTTTCCATCTAGATATTAAGTAAGCTGTCGTGCAGCCAATGCATTGAAATATTTTTTTCTTCTGCACTTGATTTTGTCTTGATTGGACTTTTGTAATGACAGTTTGGCACCCAGGGCAGTGTATTTAATTAAAGTTCCAGTTGTTGTGGCTTTGAGCATAACTCCACCCCTTTCTAGTTGGCCACATCCCTTCCCATTGGCTACACCCATTCGTCTGTCTCCTGCAGCTTTCCTTTAATTTGAAGTCACCAGCTGCCACTGAGTTTAGGGCTGCCTCCCTCTTACTCTTCGACAGTAATTTCTTCCTCTTATTGTAAATCCTGTTAATGGCAGTTGTCCACCAGGCAGATTTGCTCTTCCTTGTGGAGCTTGTTTTGGTCCTGTCAGGTACAACTGAGTCAAGGAAGTTAAACAAGTGTTTGTATAAAACACTGGTGTAAAACTCAGCATAGCTGCCAGTTCCATCTGAGGGGGGGGGGGGATACAACTATTTATACCATCCTGTAGGAAGTAATAATGTGCTTTGGAGAAGTGCTTTAGTTTCTTTGCTGTTGGGAGGGGCAGTGTGATAGTTACTTCAAATGACACTGATTTGTGGTCAGATATCGGTAGGGAAGACCTCACAGTAGGGGTGCTACAGTGGCCCCCCAAATTGTTGAGCATCATATCCAGGATGTTGGCACCCCTTGTGGGGGTGTCAACTAGCAGGTCCAGTGCATTAGAATTAATGAAGTCGAGGAACCTTTGGAAAAGTGAGTTACAGCAGGAGTGATTTACCAGGTGCATGGATGTTTAAAGTCACCCAAAGCCAGGGTGTTTGGATGTATCTTGATAGACTCAAGTAGAATTAAAATAGGCAGAATGGGTATCATGATTCACAGATGGGGTCCTGTAGCTGACAATGACTTGAATAGGTATCCTACCAACAGGTAATTGCACCTGAAGTATCTCCATGGAATTGTACCTTTTAACCAATCTGGAGATGTATTTATCTGTAATGAATAATGATACACTGCCTCCTCTAGTTTTAACACCTTCCGTTTATGTTCTGAATGTGTGTAAGAAGGTGTAGCCTGATATGGTTGAGGTGTTCTCTTTAACTGTGAACCAGTTGCCCATGACTGCACAAGTGTGTAAGTCTTCTAAAGTGAGGACTGCTTTGAGTGAGTGCAGTTTCATATTAAGATACTTGGCATTTAGCAGCATAACCTTGAGGTCGTTATGAGATGGAGTTTTCATGTCTGGAAGTTTGTCCTTGAGACACTGCCTAAAAAGGACACTATGGGGGCGATAGTAGCCTTGGCCAGTAGCTGAAATCCCAGGGGTGACAGATGAAGACCATCACTGGCAAAGCATCAAGGTCTGTCGATCGTTTCATCCCAGGCTGGCAGATACTGTATCCCATTAGAATGACACCAGAAACTAAGGTAATTATTGAGGTCAATCAATTTCTTTTTGTATTGAAGCATCATCCTAGGTGAAAGAAAAATGCTGCTTAAGGTTAGGGACATACCTGCTTGAGAAACATAATCTGAGAGTTCAGTCATGTCTCTCTTCATATAGTCTAGAAAGGTATATCTCAAGTCATTCACACCAACATGGAGTCACAACAGTACCTGGTTTTGGGATACATGAGTGCATGTGCGATATGGCAGATCCTGGCACCTGAAAGACAGTTGACCGTGACCTTCTCCTTATCTAGCCTGGTAAGAGGGACAGCTGTGCGTCTGACAATGCAATCATCTAAGACTAATATTTTTCTTTTAGTGTTTTCATTAAAGGCTTGACAAGTGAGGTACTGGTGTGAGAACTATTATGTGTTTTGTGTTCTGCAGTGGATGTATTATGTGTAGCATACTTATGTTTGTGGTTGGGAGGTCGCTGGTATTTATGTATGTTTCTGGTGTGGACCTCCACATATGTAGGTATGTGTGATGTGGATTTGGGTGAAGTGGGAGGTGAGGTGTGCATGGTGACAACCTGCTCATTGTCATATGTACTGACTGGTGTATGAGCGGGCATGAATTCCATGTTTTTAATATAGGTGCATCTCTGAAATGCTGAGTTTGTGTTACTTATGGTCCAATGACATGAGTGCATGCATAATGTGGCGGATCCTAGCTTCTGATAAGAAACTGACAGTGCATTTCTCCTTACTCAGCTTGGTGAGAGGGATATCAGTGTGTCTCACAATGGTGTCTGCAATGACTAAAATGTTGGAGTGTGTGGTGGCTTGCCTTAAGAGCTTATTGGCTGAGCCTCCATGAGATGTATCCTTATGTGTTGGTACATGTGTTATTTTTACAGAGTGCATTTCAGGCTGCTGAGGGTTTTTGTTATCTGCACTTTGTGTGGTCTTTGTGATTTATGAAGGTTACATTTCAGTGACTCAGCATATGTCTGCTTTGAACTGTCTGTGATGAGTGCAGTGTGTGTACTACTGACTATCTTATTGACATTAGGAGTACTGTCATGTGAGAGCTTTGCCTCCAGTGACATTGTATATTTTGTCGCAAATGATATGTGTGATTGTGCTTTTCTGCAACTTGTAAGAGCGAATTATGGAACACTTCCGAGGACAAATGTCAAAAATGGATTGACAGAAAACCGTTTCCGACATTTGTACATGTGTTTGAATGGCAAAATACATTAGATTATTAGCCATTCAAACACATTTTTTTCAAGTTTACAGTTTTTTTGCTGCCGCACTTTCGACCTTACAGACATTGTACAAACACCACACGATCAAATAAAGGCAAACTGTATAAATACATCTCTGACACGCCATATCAGTTTGTTTGAGAATGCACTGGTTGTTGGTAAACATGAGGCAATTTCTACATTGCCTCAGGATGCCCATATTCACCAAGGCAGTAACAGTCACAGTGGGAAAGTTCATATCCATGGAAATTAACAGTTGCATTGAGAATATCAATCAATGTCACAAGTATCTGTTTTGCAACTATGGGGACAGTGCTTGTTACTGCAGGCTAGTTGTTCTGTGTCCAACTCAGTAGTGGAGAAAATTCCATCACGATTTCCCAGGAGAAATGTCACTCAAGGTGTCTGAGTATGTACAGAGCAATTGCAAACACTGGCGGGGAAACTGACACATACACCCTGAAAAGTTAAGGACTGAGTATTTAGACAGTTATTCTGAAGTTAGAAACAAATCAACTAGTCCTTACTGTAAATAAAGAATTACCTTGTGAAGAATGCTGAGAAGAGGGGAGTCGCATTAATGGCTAATGCCTGGCTATTACTACTGCTGTTCTCACCACAGTTGCAGTCTGTTGGGATACAATGCTCCTTTTCTTTTCCTCTCACCAGAAGCAAAATGTTAGCACCAATCACAAGTTAAGAAGCAGGCCACAACCTGTTTGTTGATCCACACACTTATTCCAGATAATATAAGGACATATAGGCTTGTTGTAGCCTTTTCCAGGTAGATGCCTTGAATAGCAACCAGACAAATTGGTTCAGTTTTGCATGTATTATGTCTTGGGTTCTGAGGTTCATAGGATTTGACTAGCGTACTGACCTGATGGTGATTAGGAACACAGCTGCTGCATCACAATGTAATGTTAAATGTCAGGTGACATAGATGTCCAAGGTTCCTACGATGTGACTAGGGTACTGATCTGATGGTGGTTAGGAGCATAGCTGTTGCATCACAATATAATGTTAAATGTCAGGTGACATAGATGTCCAAGGTTGGTCTGTCAAGGTCCACAGTGGTAGTGATCCATGTTAGGTAACAGCTTCACAGCAATTCATGCAGCCTGCCCTTCAGCAGCATAATGGAGGTGATCTGCATGACATGAATGTGAGGCCTACTACAAAGGAGTGCCCACCTTTGGGAGATGTTCCTGTCCCTCCAGCATGTCCTAGGTATGTCATGCTGTACATTTGGGTTCCTGGAACACCAAACTGTTGTCCCATATTATTTCACACAACATCAATTTGTTGTTTGGTTGTTTGACAGGGATTGTAGGCTTGCAAGGCCATAGTAGTTACTGCAAAGTTGAACAAGTTTTTTGTGCATGCACAGACATGCACATCTTCACTGCAGAGTATCTACAGAGAGTGTGTCTGAGGCTGTGAATCTCAAGGGTGTGGCAGCATATCCCTTACTTTGCTGGAGTTGTACATTATCACATTTGTAAGTATGCCATTGCAACTCTACCTAATAACAGGGTTATGGTTCCACAAAGTGATATATGCCTGGCAAAGCAGCATACTCAATCCACCATGTTATCCCACACTGTCAGGTACTGTTTTAGGTTTATAGGTTCATAGGTTCATAGGTTCGTACTAGGCTATCTGCCCTAAGGCATTTATAAGCCTAGCCAGAGTGTATGTGGCTTACACCACCCCTTAGGATGAGAATACTACGCCCTTTTAGGGTTTAGTTTACTATGCCTCTGTCTAGTAGTGACACAGAGATGACCCCCGGGGTAAACCTACGATCTCCCATCCACTCGTCGAGATTTCTCTTGAATAGAGTCAGTGAGGGGCTCTGCCTAACATGGACTGGGATTCTGTTCCAGAGTGTAGGGAGCCTCTGGGTTATGAATCTGTCCCTCCAGCACGTCCTATTTATTTCTGTGTTGAGATTTAAGTCACTTGTTCTCGTGGCTCTGATGGATTTGGATTTTCTGAGGTGGAGCATGTCCATTAATTCAGAATTGGACATGGCCTTGAATGACACCGTAAAAGTAATAACATCTTACATTTAAGCATCTGTCAGGCCACTGCATAACCATGGCCTGTTGTGACGTATACAAAAGCAATAATCTATTGCTAATGGCTTTAACAGTGTCTGTTGAAGAGATGTGGACAGCGTCCCAAACCTTCTAGTCCTAGACCACACAAACACAACATGTGAGAGATGCAACTATATTAAGAACCTTGAATCCATGCTCTCTCACACACCAGTCAGTACATATGATAATGAGCGGGTTGCCAGCATGCACACCTCACCTTCTACTCCACCCAAACTCAAATCACACATGCCTACATGTATTTATTTATTTATTTACCTACATTTGTTTACTGGGTGGTGTCTGGCTGGGCAAGTATCCCATTTTCAATGGAGACCTGGGGAGAAAACCTCCATAACAATAATACAAGAAAAGATTACAAAAATTGTACAAATATTTACAAAGAATAAACAAAATAGTTTAACAGTTGCCTCAATGACAATTTACAAAAAAGAATGTAAAACAGAAAATATTACATTTCCTAAACCTTAATACACACAGTAATATGAACTCAGTTTGATATATAACATAATTAAAATAAACCGTTGTGGTATTTTCATTTGGTAGAAGTAAGACAAGGAGAATATAGCAGAAAAGAAAATTTGACTGATGGCATGAGAAACTAGCCAGGGGTATTACAGGAGCATAGCCATTGTTGAGTAAGGTATTCCTTTAGGAGTTGTTCAAAACTATGACTGTCTGTGTTTTTTAGGATATTCTGGGGTATTAGCTTCCACTGATTGGCCAGTTTAAAGGAGAAGATGGAGTCACCAAAGTAGTTATGGGACTTTGTTACCTTAAGTATAAGTTTATCAGATGATCTAAGCGTCCTGGGGTTGGTATTTAGTTGCACTGGCTTGGAGAGTGCAGGGCAGTTTTTGGGTTTGTAGATAATGGAGTGGGCAGTGGTGATCTGACTGAGTGATAACAAATTGGGAAATTCAAGCCATTGTAGTTTTTGAAGAGCAAGACAATGATGGTTCCTGTTGGGTATATTAGCAGCAAATTACATAGCGGACATCATTACCAGGAACATACCTAAATACCAGAAACCTGCAAAACACAAACACAAGCATGCTACACATAATACTTCCTCTGCAGAACACATTACACATAATAGCTCACACACTAGTGTCTCACCAGTCATCCCCCTAAGGCAAAACACAAAATTAAACATATTAGCCATAGGTGATTCCATCATGAGACACACTCATGTCCCTCTCACCAGACTGGATAAGGAAAAGGTCATGGTCAGGTGTCTGTCAGGTGCCAGGATATGTCATATCACACATGCACTCAAGTCTCTCAACAACAGGTACTGTTATGACTCTGTCATAGTCCATGTTGGTGTGAATGCTTTGCGACATACCTCTCTGGATGATATGGAGAGAGACATGACTGAACTCTCAGACTATGTGTCTCAGGCAGGTATGTCCCTACCCTTAAGCAGCATTTTACCTAGGATGATGCCTCAATACAAACAGAAAATGATTGAACTCCATAATTAGCTTAGTTTCTGGTGTCATTGTATGGGGGATACAGTATCTGTCAGCCTGGAATGACATGATCAACAGACCTCAATGCTTTGCCAGCAATGGTCTTCATCTGTCACCTCTAGGGTTTCTCTACTGGCCAAGGCTCTTGCCACCTCTATAGTACCCTTTTTAGCAGGTGTCTCAAGGACAAAATTCCCCAATGTAAAAACCCCTCTAAAAACCTCAAGATTATGCTGCTAAACACTAGGAATCTCTACACAAAACTGCACTCACTGAAAGCTTTCCTCACCTTAGAATATGAAGACATTTGTGAAGTCACAGAGACCTGGTTCAAGGCCATGGAGAGCACTCCAGCCATAGTGGGTTACACCTCCTTACACATGTTCAGACCTCAAAATGAAGGAGTGAAGAGTAAAGGAGGAGTTGTATCAATATTCATTAAAGATAAATACACATCCAGATTGGTTAAACAGTATAATTCTCTAGAGACACTTCAGGTACAATTAACTGTTCATAGGGCACCTATTCAAGTCACTGCCAGCTACAGGACCCCCTCCATGAATCAGGACACCCACTCAATCAAGATACATCCAGAAACCATGGTTTTGGGTGACTTTAACTACCTATCCATTGACTGTAGATTACTCATGCTCAAACTCACTCCCCCAAAGATTCATCAGCTTCATTAACTGCAATGCCCTGGACCAGCTGGTTAACACCCCAACAAAGGGGGCCAACATCCTGGATCTGGTGCTTACCAATATGGGGGAACCACTTTAGCACTCCCTCTGTGAGGGCCTCACTGGTTACATCTGACCACAAATCAGTCTCATTCGAAGTAGCTATCACAGCTGACACCCCCCCCCCCCAGCAGCAACTAAACTAAAAAACTTCTCCAAAGCAGATTATAACCTCTTACAGGATGGTATAAATAGTTTCATTGCACCTCCTCTCTCAGATGGAACTGCAGCTATGCCAAGCTCTATACCAATGCTTTATACAAACACCTGTATAACTGCATTGACACTGCCATACCTGACAGGACCAAAACAAGCCCCTCAAGGAAGAGCAAATCTGCCTGTGGACAACTGCCATTAACAGGCTCTACAATATAAGGAAGAACCTGCTAAGAGTAAGAGGGAGGAAGCCCTTCTAAACTGGAAACACTCTCTTCTCAGCTTAAACAGGCAAAAATATGTCTTGTGAAGTCCTACAAAGCAAACTATTAGTCAAAAATTAGCTTTTTTAACAAAGGACACCCATAAGGCATTCTATAGTTACATCTGTAACCTGAAAGGAATGACCCAGATTTGTGTCACACTGGTATTTAATGATACCACATATACTGAGCCTGTGACATAGCTAACATTTTGGCTGACAGGTTCTGTGAGACTTTCACTCCCCTGTCCCTGCCCCATGTAACCCATCCATACCACCTGTCCCCCACCTTGTATCTCTAAAGAGCAGGTCATAACTGCCATCTCTAAGGTGAAAAACACAGCATCTATGGGAGCAGATAATATACCAGGCTGTGTCCTATGAATTAGCAACACCTTTGGGTACTCTTTTCAATCATAGTCTAAGCATAAGGTTTGTACCAGCTGATTGGAAAACAGCCTTTGTTATTCCCTTGCATAAAGGTGGTGCATCCACTGACCCCTGAAAATATAGACCTATTAGCCTGACTAGCCTTATCTGCAAGGCCATGGAGCGAATCATCATGGACCTTATAAACAAAGATACAGGTAATCGCCAAACATGTGAACCCTACTCAGTTTGGATTTGTCAAAGGGAGATCATGCCTGTTAAACCTGGTGGAATTATTTAAGACAGTCACAAAAGCCCTGCATGAGGGGCAATCAGTGCATACAGCCTACCTGGACATAGCCAAGGCATTTGACACCATACCCACACTGGCATCACTGACAACTCACTCAACTAGTCATCAACCCTTATATCATTAGATGGGTCACTAAATGACTCACTGATAGAACTCATAATCAAAATAGGAGAATCCACCTCCAACAGCAGACCTGTAACCAGTGGTATTTCACAGGGTTCCGTCCTGGACCTGTATTGTTTGGAATATATTTCTCCAAAGTACAAGCAAAAACAAAAGGTCTGTGGCTGACAAAGTTTGCTGATGACTGCAAATTGGAAGCAGTCATAGAATCTCCAAATGATGTCAACATCATACAAGAAACAAATGATTGGTGCCAAAGTCATGGAGTTAAACTCAATTTAAAAAATAATGTATTATCATTCTTTTCGGCAAAAATGATGTTCCTGCTAACTACCACATCAATAACAACACCTTAAGTATGCACTCAGTAGTGAGAGATCTGAGCACACAAGATGACATCTACCTTACATTTGACCACCATGTCTCCACGATGGTAAGAAGGGCATTCTCTCTTGTTCAGGTCATAAGTAAGGGCATTGTCTTCAGAAAAGAAGAAGTTATAATCTCCTTGTATTCTTTCCTCATCAAGCGAATAATTTAGTACAACCCTTTTGGTATGCATCTTTCCAAGCACCTGCAGCAACTGGAGAGACCACAAAGGTCCTCACAAGGAGAATTCAAGGTCTTCAGCATCTTTCCTATGGGGATCGTCTGAATTCACTTTCACTTTATTCTGTTTCATACAGACTACACAGACATGATCTCTGCCTTGCATATAAGGCAATCTCTGACCCTGCTTTATTGGAAATACTGCATATCCTTAAGTCAAATAGTACACAGGTTAATCACTCTAAAGATCTTAAC
Organism: Protopterus annectens; assembly: GCF_019279795.1. Taxonomy (NCBI): domain Eukaryota; kingdom Metazoa; phylum Chordata; order Ceratodontiformes; family Protopteridae; genus Protopterus; species Protopterus annectens. Next base: position 1,540,321,894 of record NC_056745.1, on the reverse strand, counting down.
CAGGCATGTAACATTAATAAAACCTGATGGAGGGACAGATTTGTCACCAGAGGTTACCACAAATTTGAAATAAACTCTCACTTCATGTCAAACAGAGCACCTCATTGGTCCTCTTGAAATGCAAAAATGCAATCTGCACAATTGGATGGCTGGCCATAAATTTACCCCAGGGGGATCAACCTGTGTCCCTCTTGGACAGACCAATAGGTACTGATCATGGAAACAAGGTTAAGAACTTGGCTAGGATTGTAAGGGCCCTAGGGCCATTAGCCTAGTAACCTACTATGATCTTATGATCCCATAGGCTGATGTAAAATGCTCTACCTAACATCTATCCACACCAAGCTGGCTGCACTGAAAATAATACCACTACCTTCCTACATTTACAAAACACTGCACAGCACACATACCAAGTTGGCTGTAGTGAGACTAAAACCCTTACTATCTATGTTTAGAGACTACAGAACGCACAATGTATTACATGCACTACTCCTCAAGTCTTTAACTTAGCTTTAGGTAATCTTATGGTGGATAACATCAGCAGGCCTTGTTGAAGAGAAGAGTTTGGAGGCCTGCAGCTCCTGCAAGGCCCAAAACAGTGCAAAACTATGCCAGTTTGGGATACACACACCAAGTGAGCCAGAGTGAGATTAAAATCCCTACCTATCTAGGTTTATATACTAAAGATCACCATGCTTAACACACATGCCATGGCTCAAGTCTGACATTAGTATGGCTTTAGGAAATGTTATGGTAGATGACATCAGCAGGCCTTGTGGAGGTAAGGTTGGGAGGCTTGCATGAACTGCAAATGCCAAAAAGTGCAAACCTATGCCACTTTGGAATTCACACTTGCTCTTTGGGGAGATACACACACACACACACACACACACACACACACACACACACACACACACACACACACACACACACACACACACACACAGACCCCCAAGCAGGCTGGATGAAAATTAGAACTCCTATTTCTCTAAATGTGCACACTACAGAACACAGTACTTAATTATGTGCCACAGCTCAAGTCTGACATTAACATGGCTTTAGGTATTCTTATGGTAGATGACATCAGCAGGCCTTGTGGAGGACAAGAGTTTAGAGGCCTGCATTAACTGCAAGGGCCAAAACGTGTCAAACCCATGGAAGTCAGTGTGGGATTCACACTTGCTATTTGGGGAGGTGCACACATATATACACACCATGACTAGATTAGAACCTCTACCTATCTAGTCTTACACACTACAAATCTCAATACTTAACACATGTACCACAGCGCATGTCTGCTTTATTAATAACTGCAGGTGAACTAATCCTAAAGTACATAAACAAGTCCTGTGTTGAATAGCTTGAGAGGCCTGCAGAGTCACATTGCTTCTTACTGTCATCTGCAGCTAGTAGCCTAGCAATCAGAAAGCTGTTTTGTAGCCTAGTTATGTGATAACAGTACCCATTTTGGGCATGTGTGTCAGTTTGCATTTAGATGGGCAAGCCTGTGGCAAAACTCAATTTGCCCTGTCAGTAAGTGAGCACATAACATAGCACATTGCACACCATGTTCAGTTGTTGATGTATGTGTGGTAAAATCCAGCAGACACATGGGGCTGTAGTGAATGTGGGTGTTGTTGCTGCCATAGAATCAAACATATGGCTTCACACCATATGTACATATTCATATACTGTGCCAGACATTTTCAAAGTTTCCACATGCTGTCTTAGGGACATGTGGTATGACTCACCACTGTCCAGAAGTTTGCAGAAATACACAGATTTGACTCATATTTATGTGTTTCACACTAAATTGTGGTTTGCTATCAAATGTGGTATTATTTACACATGATGTGAGAGAAGACTGCCAGAACTCTGAACTTCATATATCCCAATAGTCCTCCAAATGCAACATATGTTATTCTATGCACTTTCACATTGTGTAAGTGCATCATCTAATGTTGACCCCTTACTTTTGGTCATTTGTCCACCATTATATGTGTCATACTGCAGCTTTACTCCTCATGATCTGGGTATGTAGGAGCATAGCATCCAGGAATTGGTGGAGGATCCTGGATGCAGATGCCTGTGACACACCCATCATATTGCTAGTTGGGCATTGAAAAGTTCATGTAGCTTATGTCCTAAGGGCTACACATACCTTAGTTTCCACTAGGATGGGTTCCCCTCTGTTAGGTTTGGCTATGAGTTGAGGGTGGCAGAGCTTGCTGAGTACTTGTAATATGTCCCTGTCCCTGTCCACCCTGTAGCACTGTACAATCTCCAGCTCATTTAGCTCCTGGAAGATTACCCTGGGCCTTAACACTCTTCTCCTCCTTGGCCTAGGCCTATAGTTAGCAGCACCAGCAGCACTGACTTCAGCATCTAGCACATACAGATGTAGAATAGTTACAGCAGCCCCTAGTATTATCTCAACTAATTAGAAAGTAGGGTGTAAGCATACTTTATGCAGTTGTGGTATAGGTCCACCATGTAGGACTGGGTAATTGTGATGCAGTTCACCTGCTTAGGATATAATTGACAGGATTTAAAGGCCCTAGTTTAGTGCACAAAGTGACACTGTTAGCTGCATTGCTCAGCATAGCTTATGCAAAACTGTATATTATTAATTGAATATATCCCGTTTCCACTCATAGCTGGCTACATTATGACTGGGATGTGGGTGGTCTGGTCACACAACCATGCTAAGCTATGCCCAAACCATTTTCAGCAAGTGGCTCGCTGTGCAAACATGTGCACTGAGCACAAAATATCCTAAAAGTAATATGACACACACCCCTGATGTCATTCACATCCAGTGGAAATATAAACACTGTGTAGGAGCTCCATTTTTGATTCAACAAATCCAGGGCATTTACCCCTCATTTGCATAATATTCCTGCTAACAGCCGGGATACTACATGGTCCATTGCAGTGTAAGCTATGTAACAGCATGAATGGACCATTGTACAGACCTGAGACAAGGTCTTACAGTACAGTTGTCTGAAGTACATTATGCATATTATTTTACAATTTGTTTTATTTTTATGTTAAGCATGTTAGCTCAATGCTGCACATAGTGAAAATGTGGAAATTATTTAAAAAATATATTAATTTCACATAATACCTACTGTTTTCAGACATCCACAATGTATGTTTTGCACATTTATATATGTGATATTACCTTTTCAGGGTAATTATGTCCATATATGTGGACTTTTACATACCCTTCTTTCAATGCAGACTCCTGTACATGGAAAATTTCTGTGTGCACTACTGACATGGACACAGAGTGTATACAGATGCATTAAGTCTTGTTGGATCACTTCACCCAGCTAATTTACATGAAATTCAGCTACTTAAGCCAAAATTTGCATTGCACAAAAGTTTCCCTGTTTGCTCATGCTTTCATGCCACTATCAGGGGTTTGCTGAATCTAAAACTGTTCGCACCTATGTATGTATTGTGGCGCAATGTGCACACTGTAAAAATGTTATGTTAGCTTAACTGAATTTTCCCTAGTATTTAAAAGTTGCACCTTCTAGCTTTTGTTTCCACCCCAATTGTATTTTTGCTTTGTCCAGAAGTTGAGAATTGGTTGGTCTGTCCATTGAAAAATTTGTGGCTTTCTGGCAAATTGTTGTGACTTGCAGTCACTAACTAATGACAGGCGTGAGAGTTGCAGACTTTGTGTCCTTCATATAATTCTTGCAAATGCAACACTTGTACTACTAACTTGCAAGTATATACGATAAATATTTAAAATCTCTTCCTGATTTTGCTTCTAATTCTTGAGATAAGTTGTTGAGAGGGCTGAGGAGAGTTGCATTGTATGGTTCTGACATCAGAGAGGTGAGATGGATTTCTGGGTCATTATTTATTAATTTATTCATTCACTTTATGTCAAGCAAATATCTGAGGTGTACATACATGTGGCTGTCATTGATGGCTGCATTTGTTTGTGAGTGTGTGTGTGTGTGTGTGTGTGTGTGTGTGTGTGTGTGTGTGTGTGTGTGTGTGTGTGTGTGTGTGTGAGTGTGTGTGTGCGTGCGTGCACGTGTGCTTTCATGCTTGTGTGTGTGCATCAAAGATCAAAGTATTAGCAATGTAGGGGATAGAATGATGTAATAACAGAGATGAGGAGAGATTATAAACCTGTTAATTACTGAGAATGTGTAACTTGAAATGCCAGTACTGAATATGAGGAATAATTTGCTTACTTTAGTGTGTCAGGGAGAGCTAGAGCTTTGCAACTTAATCTCAAGTCACTAATGTTTGAAGAGCTGGGTGTGTGGTAAAGCATAATATATTACAACTAGTATATAATCCTTTTGCCTTATAAATAGTGTAAAAGGAAAATATTACTTTGTATCCAAGTGACTGTTCTGGCAAGCAAAAGGAGACTGCAGTCATCAAAGAACTTTTTATAAGTATAAAATCCACATTTTACCTTTAGGTAGTCATGAGTGATTTTTGTTATGTTGGAGGGTTTAACAAATTGGCATGGCTTAAAAATGGCACTACGGGGATAAATGAAGTTTTTGCCAGTCCAGAAGCCAAGTGGTGACAAGTATAAACCATCTCTGGCAAAGCATTGTGATTTGTCGATCATGTATCCCCATGCTGACAGATATTGGATCCACTTGTGACACCAGAAACTAAGCCAATTGTTGAAGTCAATTATTATTTGCTGGTACTATGGCATCATCATTGGTGAAGGTAGGATGCTACTCATGGCTAGCTTCATACCCACCTGGGACACATATTCAGAGAGCTTCATCATATCTCTCTTCATATACTCCTGTGAGGTATGGCTTAGGTCCTTTATGTCCACATGGTCTGTGACTGTGTCATACTGATATTTGTGGTTTAAAGACCTAAGTGTATTCATGATCTGGTTAATCCTGGCTCCAGACAGACAGGTCATTGTGATCTTCTCTTTGTTTAGCCTGGTAAGGGGCACATCAGTATGTCTTACAATGGAATCCCCAATAACTAGAATGTTTTGCTATGTGTTTTTTTTTTTTTTTTGCCTGATGGGCTTGGAAGCAGGACTACTATAACTTTTAGAGTTATGTGTTGTTTAAGCTGCTGTTTTTTTAATGTGCATGGGACCAATGATAGATGTTTTTAGGACGTCTTAGAGGTGTGGGTAATGCATATGTGAGTCTATGTGTTTGTTCCTTAGTGTTGGTAGTGAGTGTTTTGTGTATGACACTGACAACCTAGTTTGCATTTTTTGAGTGTGTATGTAAGAGATTTGCCTCCAATGACATTGTGTAGCTACATGTCTCACACAGTGAGTTTGTCTGTTCTAAAATTAAATGGTTGTCAGTGAACATGAGGCAGTTACTACACTGCCTTAGGGTGCCCATGTCTACCAGGCCAGAAACAGAGATGACAGGGAAGCACCTATCCATTATACCAGATCCTTAGTAGATGGGAAGGAGTAGGGGAGAGTCACTTAAAGGTCTAAGTGATAGTGTTTTGGACTATACTATTAGATGACCTGCAGTGATGCTGCCTGTATGCAAACTGGCAGCTCTTCAAGCAGCAGTAAACTGTGGGAGACTATGGAGAAATTTTCTTATAGAAGATTTTAGGCTGGAGAGGTTTGCTTACATGCAAGCAAGATTAAAGAGTTTTACACAGTTAATCACTCAAGCCAATCAGATAATAAGCCTTCCACCAGCAGTTCCCAGCCTCGATAGATTGAATCAGTCCTATCTCCTGTTAGAGTGCAGAAAAAACTCAATGTAAAATAAACTAATTTTGAGCTCAAGTGCAGTAACAAATGCTTTACAACAAACGGCAGAACTCCTGCAGTATCAGAAATCCTTGGAAAAAGCCATAGATGAGGGTAAGGTGGTTCACACAGCCTATCTTGACCTCGCCAAGGCTTTCAACACATCCCCCATTCTGGAATTATAGCTAAACTCACTAAACTAGGTATAAATCCTTATGTCACAAGATGGGTTGCCAACTGGCTCACTGACAGAACCCACACTGTAAAAGTTGCAGACTCCAAATCTGACCTCAAAGCAGTGACAAGTGGAGTACCACAGGGTTCCATCCTGGGACCTCTCCTGTTTGGTATCTACTTCTCTGAAGTACAGGCTAACACAGAAAGGCTCTGGCTAATGAAGTTCGCAGATGACTGCAAACTAGGAGCCATAGTCAAGTCCCCAAATGATGTGGACATCCTACAGAAGGATCTCGCTGAGACAGATGCCTGGTGTCACAGCCATGGCCTCAAGTTCAATGCCAAAAAGTGCAGTGTCATCCCCTTTGGCAAAAACTCTGTACCCATGAACTACCACATAGGCAGCAATCTCCTTAACACTGAATGCATGATAAGAGACCTTGGGACCCAGGTGGACAGTAGTCTCTCCTTTGATAGTCACATCGCCACATTAGTCAGGAAGTCCTTCTACATGGCACACCTCATCATAAAAGGGTTCTTATCCAGGAAAAAAGAGGTCATTGTTCCCCTCTATTCGACACTCATTAGACCCATTATAGAGTACAACGTCCCTTTTGGAATGTACCTCAAAAGACATCTACAGCAGCTGGCAAGGCCACAGATGTACCTCACAAAGAGGATTACTGGCCTCAAACAAATGCCCTAGACTGACCGCCTTAAAAAACTCCATCTTTACTCTGTAGCATATCGCCTAACATATAAATATATGTCAAACCCAGAGATGTTGGACATGCTACACCTAAAGAAATCCCAATCCCTCTGAGCTACATGCTCTAGGGACCTAAACCTTGTCACCACAATAAACAGGACATGCTGGAGGGATAGATTCCTGTCCCAGAGACTTCCCATTCTCTGGAACAGGCTACCCATCTATGTCAAGCAAAGTTCTTCATTAGCACTCTTCAAGAAAAATCTTGAAGAGTGGATGGGAAATAGGAAATACACCTTGGGGATCACTTCTGTGTCTCTGCTCGACAGTGGCACAGGAAAATAACTTTCTTGGGTGGCGTAAGCCAGGAAACCTTGTTGGCTAGGCTTATGTAGGCCCTTGGGCTGACAGTCTAGTACCTACCTATGAACCTATGAACCTATGAACAAACCCTGAAAAAGTTTTCCAAATACAGAAATGCCAACAGGATGAACTACTTTTATACAGTTAATCCCTCAAGTAAATCAGATAAACATACAATAAGCCTTCTCTCAGCAATTCTCAGCTCAGATGTTTTGAATCAGCCTTTTGCTCTTAACAGAGTGCAAACAAACCCTCCTAAAGTAAAATGAACTGGCTTTGAGCTCAAGTGCAGTAATAAATGTTTTACAATAAAAGGCAGAACTCTTGCAGTATCAGAGATCCTTGGAAATACGTTCACAAACCCTGGGACATGTTCCCAAATGCAGAAATGCCAGCAGGATGAAAAACCTTTACACAGTTAAGCCCTCAGGCCAGTCAGATAAAACATTTAATAAGCCATCCACCAGCCCCATAAGTCTGACCAGCCTCATCTGTAAAGTCATGGAACGTATCATCATGGACCTCATAAATAAGGACATATGCAACCTCCAAACCCTAGATCCAACCCAAATGGCTTTGTCAAGGGCAGAGCCTGCCTGTTAAACATTGTGAATTTCTTCAAAAATGTGACCAGGGTCATTGAATAAGGCAAATCTGTGCGCACAGCATACCTCGACTTGGCAAAGGCTTTTGACACAATCCCACACTCAGGCATTACTGCAAACTGAATGTAAACTCCTTTGTTGTAAGATGGGTTGCCAACTGACTCACAAACTAGTCACACACTTTCAAAGTGGCGATTCCACATCAGCCAGCAAACCTGTCACTAGCAGGGTGCCACAAGAGTCAGTGCTGGGCCCCCTACTGCTTGGTATAGTTCAGACCAAAACTAAGGGGCTGTGGCTGACCAAGTTTGTGAACAACTGCAAACTAGGTGCATTTATTGAATCCCCAAATTATGTCAGTATACTTTAGGAGGGTCTTACGCAGACCAATGACTGGTGTCTTAGTCATGGTCTCAAACTGCATGCAAAGAAATGCATCATTATTGCCTTTGGTAAAAAAAGCCCCTTCACACTATCAAATTAACAATACCTTATGTATTTATTAAGCGGTAAAATTAACAATACTCTATGTACTTACAAAGTGGTAAATGATCTGGGATCACAAGTAGACTGCGACCTTAACTTTGATCACCATGTGTCTATTGCAGTAAGGAAGGTTTTCTATGTAGCACAGTTGATTAGCAAAGGCATCACCTCTAGAGCTAAGGAGGGTATAACCCATCTATACTTGCCACTAATTAGGCCCATAATGGAGTATAACTCCCCATTCAGCATGTACCATACAAAGCACCTGCAGCAATTAGAGAGATCTTAGAGGTTTCTAACTAAGAAGATGAAGGAACTGAAGTCCCTGTCACTATACTCAGTATTGTATAGACTTTTTAGATGAGTCTTATGCCTGGCTTACAGAGCAATCTCTGACCCAAACCTAATGAATTTTCTGCACATCCATAAATCAAATGGGACTAGAACTACCAGTTCCAGGGACCTAAATGTGGCCTGCAACTTGAATAGGACATGCTGGGGAGACAGATTTGTATCCCATTGACTGCCATGTCTTTAGGAATAGGCTGCCAATTGACGTGAAACAGAGCACCTCTATGATATTGCTCAAAAGGAACCTGGACAAGTGAATGGGGCAACATAAATTCTTACTGGGGAAAGCACCCACAACCCTTCTGGACACTGTCAGTCATTAATAAATACAATCCTGGGTACTGACTAGAGTATCTATGGTATTACATTGGGATGAAACGACTAGGCTTGAAATGACTTCTGGGTCAGTAGCCTAGTAACCTCCTATGATCCTATGATCCTATGATCTAGTTCCCAAATCAAATGGGTTGAATCAGCCCTCTGCTCCCACCAGAGTGCAGAAAAAATGTAAAACGCTAAACCAAATGTAGGAAAATCAACCAGAAAACTAAAAGATAGGATCATAGAACATAGGTCTGAAATTAGGAGAGGAATATTGACTAACTCCCTGGCCAGACATATTAGTGAGACTGATGATTCACATCAAGTTTAGCTTTAGAGTTATACATGTGATTTGTCCAAGTATTAGATGTGGAGACCTTGTAAATAGTATGGGCATGAAAGAATATAAGTGGATTATCCGCCTAGAAGTGGATAAACATCCTGGTCTTAACAAACAGGTTACACTGAAACCAGTGTTAAAATTTAAACAACAGAAAGTGAAGAAAAAATGACTGCATATGTTATATTGTCACTGTGCTTTTAAACATTTAATTGTTGCTTTGATTGCTGTGTTTTGGTATGTTGCTGTGTCATATGATATATTTGAATGAGATAAAATGCTGTTTTAATGGCAACTTTCTACGTGAGACACTGAAGAAGGATAGTTTGTATCTGAAAGCTTTGTCATTCTATTAAATTTTATTGATGGTGTGGAGTATCTTTTGCTTTTTTTGCCTGAAGCTGCTTTGTTTGTATTCTCCACTTTACCACTAGCTCACTTTTTATGGTTTGCTATTGTCTGGATAGCACCATTACCCCAAGGCAGTTATCCCCGAAGTATCTCCAATTCATTATGGTGGGATGCTAGTCTGGAGGTTTTCCTATCTATAATGAATATGGAGACACCACCACCTGTGGAGGTGTGATCCATGTTTGGGGGGTGACAGCTGTGGAATGCATCATAGCCTGATACTACAGGTCTGGTGTCTGAGTATTTGGAGTTTAGAGGGGAGGGTTGTCTGTGTACATGAGGCAGTTGCAACAGTGCCCCAGAATGGACAAGTGCACCAGGTTAATGGGTGAAAGCACAGATAACTACCCTTCAAACATGCCAGGAGAGGTGGACATAACTAGTAAGTACTGGGGCTATATCTGTGATGAACAAGTAATGCTGGTGGCTGCCAGGTGTGCCATACTTCTTGATTCAATAACTTGGTGAAGTGCCAAGCCATAATGCTAGTTGATGTGCAAGACAGAAAAAACTAGCATGATGTATGGGTGGAACAGAAGGCAGAATGTCTGCTACCTGTAATACTTTAACACAGGTGAACAGTTATCAGTATCTTTGTCCATGTGAAACTGCAGTAAGCTCTGTAGCACGTGCGATCACTGTATAACATTATAGTAGACATGTGTAGATAGGCAGGAGTTGTAATCCCAGTAAGGGCAAATGTGTGTGTATGTATGTATGTATGTATGTATGTGTGTGTGAATCATGTACTCTCTGGCTCATACCGTTTTTGACCTGTGTACTACCCTTTACACTTCCTTTCACTCCAATTTAGTAGACCTGTTGATGTCATCCACCTTAGAGGTACCTTTGGAAAAGGTGAAAATGTATAAGCTCTGTGGCATGTCTGATAACTGAGTAGCACTATACTAGGAATACTTAAATATGCAGGAGTTTTATTCCCAATACTGACAAGTGTGTGTGTGAATCATGTACTGTCTGGCTCATACCATGTTTGAACTGTATACTACCCTTTACACTTTGCTTCACTCCAATTTAGTAGACCTGTTGATGTCATCCACCTTAGATGTACCTTTGGAAGAGGTGAAAATGTATAAGCTCTGTGGAGTGTCTGATAACTGTGTAGTACTATAGTAGGAATACCTAGATAGGCAGGAGTTTTAATCCTAATGCTGGCAACTGTTTGTGTATGTGAGTGTGAGGATCATATTATGTGTGGCTTATACCATTTTGATGTGTATACCATACACAGCTGGTGACCACCTCCCACTGCCATTACTTTATATAATGTGGTAACAGCATCTACCTCAAATGCAGCAGGTTAAACCATTGTACAGTCTTTTGTACAGATGTGTCTGGAATATCCATATGTTTGAAACCCAGACGGGGTCGGAAGTGGTCTGTGTGCCTTAACAATGGCCATGTATGTGATATGATAGCCAAATAGGCCACAGTGAGTGTACTGACACACATGGCAGCATGAAGTCTCATACCTGACTGAAACATCATGCTGATAGGAAGTCTGCTGACCTCACAGTTGGCCAGCCTTATAGATGCAATGCATGAGTCCAGATGCTTTGTTTTACAAGTGAACTGTACCTGATATGGGTCACATTAAAGGCTGGAAGAGGTGTGGACTGTCATACTGTGGTCCTAGTTAGTATGTAAAAGGAACACCTTGCATCTTAAGAGGGTTGTGTACATAATTTATATCCACTGTATACCAGTAACGTGTCACGCATGACCTTACCTTAGGCTGTTTCTCCAGCACAACTTGCTGGCCTCTGTTTGGACATCTTGGCACTGGCAAGTTTTGAGGTATGCTACAGGAATGTTGAGTTCACATCAGATAGGCCCCACTGGTGAGCATTGTGATGCAATACAGTTAGTCCCAGCACAAGTGAACATTCACAACAAGCAATATAGCAATTACATAAAACAATATAGCTATTACTGATGGTCGTGTGCATGGTAAATTGCATGTGCTTCCCATGCCTGGGGGTATTGCCAGGCAACAACAGAACAATGTCATACTCACCAGCTTCAGGCTGCTGTCCCATATGCAGACCAGAGTTCCCTAGGTAGTTGTGAGAGGGTGTTATTGTCAGCAGACACACATGTGGCCTTGGTACAGGATGGATGCAGCATGTCTGCTCATCTACAGTACTAACCAGAATAATACACAATGTCATGTCCTCACCATAGATGTGCACCTCTGTGCATTAGAAATCCCATCCACAACTGCAGTCGGACCTGACACATGCATGTAGATACAATACAGATACATGTATGTCTGATACATTAGTGTACTAATCCCACTGGGCCCTTACCTGCACACTCCTCATCCAGTGTGTTTGTGCAACCCACCTCCACAATACTTCCCTCAGCATCATGGCCTGTGCATTCAGCGTGTAGGCCAAGTGTGGTGAGGAGCTCCTTGGTGGGTGTCAGTGGGGGCTGGATTGCTGGGCCCCCACCTGTGTCTAGCCAGTCCCTTGCTACAGCAGCAGGCCATTGATAGGCATGGCATTTGATGTTGTTGACCAGATGCTGTACATGCATGTAAGTTCTGCTGTGCAGTCTGGCATCATTTACCCCGTGGACCACACTGTTCCACAGGGCAGTCCTCTCCCGCACATCTTCTGCTCTCCATTCATATGACAGAGCATAATGTCTAGTCACATATTGGGTGATGGTGTCTGTTCCCCCAACAGAGAATGCTGGTAGACAAGGACTATGCATATTACCTAGAAGACATGAACAGGAAAAGGTCACAGGATCTCATACAGTTGTCAAAATGCACATCAACAGTGGATATTACTTGCAAAAATTCTAGACTACCCTGGAAACCTCCAAGCTATCATGGCTATAGTAGCTTGCATTACACGCCTGTCTCAGAGCTATCTTATTCCCCCTAATGTTGGACACTTGATTGTATAATCCTCTATCCTCCATTCATTTGGGTTGACAGTGGTCATCTTCCATGTCGATGGTGTGTGTATGGTGGCAGGTCTGTGTTTGGCTGTGGTGTATGGAGCTCTGAGCACATGCCTGAGTTCATGTAGGAGGCAGACACTGATGTTAGTATGCCCCATGGAGATATGCTGTTGCTGCCATCTTTAGGCAATATGTACATGCTCACCATTGCTGTGGTGACGAGTGTGGTTGACTTGCATATCTCCATGTAAGACTGAGGTGGACAGGGTGGTGATGTTCCCACCTAACTTATGTGATGCTGGTTGCCTATATGTACGGCATTTGTGTATGAGGTGTTCTTTACCCCCAGTACAGGGTGAATTGTGTTGTTTCATCTGAGGCTTATAACATATGTGGAGACACGGTTGCAATTGTCCTTGGTGGTGTGGATATGTGTGATTCATAGTCATAGTCAGCCTTACAGGACATCAACTGTGAAGGTACTTGCTTGCTCAGATTTAGGTGGACTTGCTTCAAAGTTGTTGCCTGCACCTATGTGGCCCTGTAAACCCAATGTAGCAACCTATTATATGGTTTGTGTATTTCTGCTGTCCACCAAAGGGGATTACTCTACCTTGGTGGAGGCTGGATATACAGGTCAGGTACTGCTGTATCCATATACCTACAGTGGATATTAAGTCTACACACCCCTGATACACTGCCTGGTATCTGTGCAATAGGAACATGACACCACAATAACTCATTTCATAACAATTCCCACCTGTAGTGTGACCTATAGCCTGTACAATTCAATTGAAAACATAACAATCTGGTTTGTGAAAACATATGGAAATAATACTCAGTATAATAAGACAGCTGAATGAGTGTGCTCACCCTTAAACTTGTGTATGCATCTCTTGAGATGGTTACAGCATTCATCTGTCTTGGTCTGGACTCTAACATTGTGGCAAATCTTCATTTGGCAATAGTTGCTCACCTTCCTAGAAACACCTTTGATTGTATTGCAATGGAATTGGACAGGTTAAGGGTCACATTCAAGATGAGAAACATTACAAAATGATCTTCTGTGGTCTGATTGTCATACAGCACACAAACCTGACATTCCAACAGGGGTGCGTACACTTGTGATATCCACTGTATATAGGTGTTGATATAGCTGGTAGTGGTAGGCATGGACAGAGGCTCATAACACAGGTGGACACTTCTCTGATTAATACCTGATAATTATGCCTACTCCAGTACCCACATCAGTGTCAGGGCAATGCAACCACGAGTAGCTGTACACATATATGTCTGTTGTATGCACTGACACTGATATAATACACACGTGCAACATGCACAACCTATTTACCTGGCTGATTAAAACCCATATGATTACTTCTGTGCATTCCAGCTGAACATATGCATACATACATGTGCTCAGGGGATACCAGGTATGCATTTCTATTGAATGTAAGTATGGCACACTGTATTCACAGTCTTGCTGCTCAATCATACTTCTCAGCCTGTTACAGCAGTACGTCTGGACAATGGCACACATAAATAGGTGTCAAAGGGGACATCAGTATTGATACTGTATTAATATAGCTGCACCATACATTAGTATGTTGATTGCACAGTAGAGTTTGACATCACTGTGATAACCTGGAAGATGTTCAACAGTCATGAGTAGGCTATTATGTTACAATGCCATTGCTCACAGACCTGCCAATGGTTTGGGTGACATAACAGGTATATGTGTATGTGACTACAGATATCAGTCACAAATGTGCTTATTGTCCAGCAGAACACTGTACAGTTTAATGTTATTAAGTCAATATATCACATGCAGTTCAACACACATGTCTGCAACAGTACTCTTCTATGCACATGCCCTCTACAAGTGTCTTAGCTTTACAAGGCAAAGATGTGTTATACTCATAATCGCAGGTAGCATGGATACGGAAAGCATCCCATTAACTGGCCTAGAAGTGGCACAGTCACAACTGTTTGACAGACACCCCTGCAGTTGTCATATGTGAACTGTTCTTTCATAGGTGGGCCAGGCTCATGAGCTGTGTTCCCACCTCACAACCTCTCCGAGCATAACATCTGGGCAATGCCTAAAATGATGGGGGATAAATAGGGACAGACTTTAAATATACCTGCTACAAACATAGGAAGTTCATAGAATGATACATTTAGCATTACAGTGAATATTCCTAAGGAGGTGGTGTCTCAAACTCAAGTGTTTGCCATTACTTGATGACTTCAATCCTCAGCTATTTGCCAGTAAAGTAGAGATCTCAGGAGGAACAGACAAAAATACATGATGGTAAAATGTGAACATTCTGTGAGGATCTGTACAGTTGAGAGGTATGTCTGTGATATCTCCCACTTTAGAGAGGGCCAGATACTATATCCATAGCAGCTGTTTAGTAGGACATTAGTACAGCATGTCTTGTTGGGACATATATTCCTCCAAACCATATTTCCCATTATTACAGACCAAATAATAGATTTAATTACTTGCTTACATGTTCCAATTACCTTTTTTCTTTCTTGTCTTTTCCACTTTATGTCTCATTTGTTATTTCCCTCTCTCTCTCCCTGTGCACTGCAGGGATAGAGCTGGTTTGAATAGGTGGCAGCATTGCTTTTGTAGGTGATTCTCATGACCAGGTGATGGCCTGTGCACCTATTCGGGTTCCCCACTTGCTAACCGCATGCAGAACAGCTGTGTACTTCTTCCAATAGCCAATGTTATGGCAACACACTCCTATAAATGAGTACTCCATGTGGGCATTGGCCATTTCCCTTACTTGTGAGGAAGACATCCTAGAGTTGTGTGGGCTACTACCTCTTACAAAAAGACATGTGGAGACAGGCCAACTAAATGGTGGGGAAGGTTCAGGACTTAGGAGCAGAACGTGAGTATTGCTGTAATATGCTCATCATAAAAGGGTTCTCATCCAGGAAAAAAGAGGTCATTGTTTCCCTCTACTCATCAATCATTAGACCCATTATAGAGTACAACGCCCCTTTTGGAATGTACCTCACAGGACATCTGCAGCAGCTGGAAAGGCCACAGAAGTACCTCACAAAGAGGATTACTGGCCTCAAGCAAATGCCCTACACTGACCACCTCAAAAAACTCCAGCTTTACTCCGTAGCATATCGCCTACTCCGAGGTGATTTCTGCCTAACATATAAAGCTATGTCAAACCCAGAGCTGTTGGACATGCCACACCTAAAGAAATCCCAATCCCTCCAAGCTACATGCTCTAGGGACCTAAATCTTGTCACCACAATAAACAGGGCATGCTGGAGGGATAGATTCCTGTTCCAAAGACTTTGTATACTCTGGAACAAGCTACCCATCTATGTCAAGCAAAGTTCTTCATTAGCACTCTTCAAGAAAAATCTTGATGAGTGGATGGGAAATAGAAAATACACACCGGGGATCACTTCTGTGTCTCTGCTGGACAGTGGCACAGGAAAATAACTTTCTTGGGTGGCGTAAGCTATGGAACCTTGCTGGCTAGGCTTACATAGGTCCTTGGGCTGATAGCTTAGTACCTACCTATGAACCTATGTTGGGAATACTGCTAGTTTAACAGGGTTTTTCTGGACATGCAACTTCAGCATGGCTTTCAGTCTGACAGAGTTCTGTCTCTGCATTGCTCTCAACTGTAGGGCCATCCACATAATGGCCATAGGTTAGTCTGTTATGTATGGGCTGTTCCCCAGACAGGTGTCGTCCTTGGCAAATCAGAAGCATACTCTGGTGATTGCATTATGTAGAAGGTAACATCTATTTTTTTTTCTGACTTTATATCCCTCACAAAAGATATGTTACAACAATCCCTGTAATACCAGCAACTTTCTCAGTGTATAACAGCAATATTTCATGTATGGCCGTGTATTTGGGCTTCTGTTCACCAGTTATATCAGGCATTGTCCAGATGTCATACAGTAGTAGGTGGACAGGTATACTGGTCAATCATTACTTAGTGCTGTAATTCCTGCTGAGGGGAATGGCTAGTAAATATGTTGAAGTCTGTACATTCAAGAGGTAGGTGTGTAGAGAATGCTCTTAGATGACCTTGTAACATATTTTATGTGGGGGAACAGTAACACATGTTTTAAAACTAGGCTGTTAGAATATGTCAGACGTGTTACTGATAAGAAATATGTCAGTTCTGTCGCTGTAAATTTGAATAAATCACACCATGGTAACAATAGTGGGTCTCAAGGTACTGTTTCTGAAAATGTCTGTTCCTCAGTGTGATGAAACATTCTTAAAAGGACAATTATGTACAGACTTCAATGTATTAATATTAACTGTGATACTTTATCCCATAGGGGGTTAAATGATGAGTGTAATTGGAGGCTGTGTATTCAATTATGTAATTAGGTGTTAATTGGTTCTTGGGATTAAGGCATGTATTTCTGGTGATGTTTACTCCTTGAAGGCTTTGGCCAAGACATCAGAGTATAATAAAATGTGTGAATTACTGGGTAGTTGTATTTTTCTTTGCTATGTTCAGACATTTTATTTGTTTTGCTAAGAGATTGTTGTATTTTTGGCCATTTTGTATGGCCTATCATGATTTTGTAGCAGTGTACTGTTCACTCATTTATTTGGACTGCCGGGGGGGAGGGAGCAGATATGAGTGCCATGGCTGCTTTCGTATCCAACTGTGCATGCATGCTGCCCCAGTTGTGGGTGGTCTATCAGCAGCATATGTTTGTATGGGAATTTTGACACATGTATGTATATATCTGTATATGTATTTATGTTTGTATATGTATTTATATATATATATATATGTATATGTATATGTATATATTTGTATACATACATATATGTATGTACACCTCAGTATTTATTGTTACTATATCTCTATATTGTTGTACACATATATAGATCTACCTACATATCTCACTCTCTCTCTATGTATGTTTTTGTTTATATATATATATATATATATATATACACACACACACATATATACATATATATATATATATATATATATATATATATATATATATATATATATATATATATTTATAGTTATAGATACCCATCCCTTCTAATTGCACACTTGTCTCTTCACTATTGTAAAATGGCTGTAAAGAAAGGTATGTTTGAGAAAACATCCTCAAACAATACAGCTGAGGTGGCTTACTGGTAAATTGTATATGCAATGGTGTATAGGGTTCTGGGTTCAAGACCTTTAAGGGCTGTTTATGTTGTTGCTAGGCTGAACAAGGACTGTTGGATACAGAGTGATTAAGGCAGTTTTGAACAGCTTTAAGCATGTTTGCCCGGGTTTGCCGATGGTAAGCGGTGCTAATGTACGGTTAAACGAATAGGCACTTTCACCATGTAGGCTTCGTTTACCAGTGCGCAAATCTTCTTAGTATTTGCATTTAAGCAATGGTTACACCTGCTAGGCATAGCTTAGCCTTGGTAACCAATGATCACATTCTAGTCTGATAAAATAGCAGGGTAACGACATCTTTATTAAGTGTACTTAATTCCCTGTACATAATATGCTTCTATGTGCTGTCATTACAGTAGCAAGGGGTGTGAGTATACTGTAGGGGACTAACACAATGAACACAGCAACTAGTAAAACAAAAAAGAAGACAGGTTCTGTGTAAGGTCCCGTTTATTAAAACTAGTGGAAAATAAATTGATATACAATTATACTAAGCGCTTTCACCCATAAACCATACTGGGCATCATCGATGATGCCCAGTATGGTTTATGGGTGAAAGCGCTTAGTATAATTGTATATCAATTTATTTTCCACGAGTTTTAATAAATGGGACCTTACATGGAACTTGTCTGCTTTTTTGTTATACTGTATGGGACACCTGGGTATACATGGGTAGTACCACAATCTGTTCTGTTTCGATTTGTTTCATGCATGGGTAGTATCCCAAGTTATATGCAGTCACACTTGGATGTTACACCAACTACAGTGCACTGGTTGAAAGAAATAGTTTAACACATATGGTATCATTACATTAGTACTTTTGACAGTGCTTTTTCAAGTAAGAGTAGATTGTAGATTGTAGTACTGGAACTATGCACCCCTGCATGCAAAGCTGGACTCTGAGTACTGAGTATCATGTTCTATGTGTTTGAGCTGTATGTTTACATGTATCTCCTACTGGATATTGATCTGATATGCTGGTATTAACTGTGGACTACTATGTTCTTTGGACATATCATTGGGCACTGCTGTCATGTAGTAATTGCATACCTTTAAGTTTCAGATGTGTATCTTACAGTACATTCATCCTAATGCATATCCTGTTGGCTATCTACTTTCTGTCTGTCCTCTGTCCAGATATGCAGATGTCAGGTATTGTTACAGCCATACCACTATTGTCAAAGGAAAAATATACTTTAAAAATGATCAATACACGGTAGGTTCAGGTTAAGGCACTTTAATCTTGCAGCAAGGAGACAAAAACGTGTTATTACAGAGTTTGTCTAACCAGAAACAGGAAATACTTTCATTTTTATACACTTTCTAATAAGACATTGCCTTCCAAGCTGACTTAGCAAATTACAAGTCTTTTCATCATCACTTATTGACCGTTAGTGTCATGAATTTCTGCTGATTTATCAATTTTTGTGAGAAACTTCCTAAGAAAACAATGTGGCCTTGGTTACCACCAGTTAGATACATGTTATGTTACCATTCAAGGTACTATGGCTAATTCAAGCACAAAGCTAGCACTTCATTTCTCTAATAATCCTTTGTCTACATTATCTCTAAGCTTCTGCAGCTGTACATGTTCTCATACTTCGAACAGAGCTGATTGTTTAGAATCATTACATTTACAGGGTATATCATTGTTTATTCATTCACTCCTGGCCTAGCAGATAAGCACCTGCTTCTCAAGTACATTTCCAAAAAGGCATAAACATGAATATTGCTGTGCTAGTGATTACTAGGTCGGAGGGCATCTTGCAAGTTTCAGAAAGCACACTGCAGTTTCAAAAAAGCATCTTTTCAGTCTCATATGAAACTCAATTTATATATAAAACAGTGCATATAAAATAGAATGAAAAACGTGTTAACTCATTTAGCTTCCAATTAGCATTAAGCATACACATATTAATACATATTTTTCTGACAACTATGTAGGTACCCACATTGTATTGTGCTGTGGGCCTGGACACTGCTGCTAGTTCTGACATATGGGACATTCCTTAATGTGGGCCTTGCCCCATTTCCTTGCCTGTGTGAGGGACATTACAGAGGTCGTGGTCTACAGATTCACATACAGTGGATGGCAATACATCACAGGACAGGACATGTGGAGACAGCCAACTAAGATGGGGGACATATCCCCAGATTTGTGAACATATTCTATGTCATCAGTGCTGTTATACACATGGTGGATTGATAGCTTGACAGGGTTTGTGTGGACATGCATTTAGTGTGTGATGTTATGACTCACAGTGATATGCCTCTGACATACCTCTCCACTGGCACACTGTCCCCAGACTGGCCACATGTCTTCCTGTCATGTTTTGTGTGTTCACAGACAGTTGGTGTCCTTGGTATATCAATTGTGGACTCTGGAGAATGCAGTCAGTAAATACTCACTTCTATTGGTATTGCCAATGTCATATTCATCATAAAGGATGTTACAACAAAACCAGTGACATCTACAACTGTCTCAATGTATGACAGCACTATGTCCAATCTACCCCTGTGTTTGTGCCTCTGTTCCCACCTAGTGATATAGGGGTTGATGCCGAGCCTAGTGAGTGGGGAATGTTATCAAAGGCTTTGGCAAGATCAATGTAGGCTGCAGGTTTCACCTTGCCTTTATCCACAGCACAGATGACTGATGGCAAGAGGATGACTAGGTTGAATGAGTAGGTATGACCTACCCTTCACAAAGGTACACTGTGTGGGATCCTGAGTCTGCAGATTGCCATATCCATGTTTATTAGGTGCATGATAATGCATTCCATAGCTTTGCATAACAGACTTCTCAGGCAGTTGGGGTGGTATTTCACAGGGTCTGTAGTTACACCTCATTTGTGGGGAGGGGTGACTGTGGCAGTGCACAATTCAGTAGGGACAATGCCTGAGGTGAGGCTGTACTTTAACAGGGCACAAAGGTAAGGTCCCAGGTCACTCTGTCGTTCATGTAGAACACAACCAGGGACATTCTCAGGTCCCATAGAGGCTGTATTCTTAGTCTTGGACAGGGGTATTTTAACCTGTGCTGCAGTAATACTGGGTGCCTGGTGGTGTACTGGCATTGGGATTGGTCCTTTGGAGCTGGGTGGGGGATACTGTTTGCATTCAAGATGCCAGTCAGTATATTGGCATTATTTGTTGGCTCAGTCTGGGAGGTAACATTGTCTAGTTGCTCAGAACAATTCTTGGTATTGCCATGGAGATTCTTTACATAACTGTATGTGGCCTTGTGGTTGTCTTTACTATGTGCTCCAAGTCTGTTCTCACAGCTAGCTTTGTAGTATTTGATGAGGGATCTCAACTAGTAATTGAGGCTGATAAGGTTTTCCTGTCTTGGGACTTCACCTTAATCTACATTCCTTTTCTCCTTCTGTTGTACAGTTTCTTTATGGCAGGGGACCACCAGATCAGCTTCCTTTTTTTGGAGGTGAGGGTCCTGGTTGTATTGGGTAAGGCGGTATCCATGCATTTGTCTACGTGTTCATAGTGCATTGTTGTTTGATTCAGCTGTCATGCAACTAGTCTCCATTTTCATGGGTAATGTGAGGTTAGCCACCTCTTCTTTTATGAGGCCATAGTTAGCTTTGGAAAGGCTTTTCCTGGTGGTTACCTGTGTAGTGGGGGTAGGATATCTGTGAATTTCCAAACGTGATTACTTTGTGTCCAGATATAATATGTGAGATGTTGAATATTGGTGCAGAGCAACAGTCGCCAATGTTAGGAAGGAGCAGGTTGATGTGATGGGCATGTGCATCGGTACATGAGTAGCTTTCCCACTTAATGATGAGGTAGTTGAAGTCAACCAGTATGAGAGTGTTAGGTTGGACACTAATATTCTCCAGGGTGATTATGGACATGGAGTGTGAGTCTTGTGAAATGTATGGGGACCAATGGCAGGCTACTACCTGGATCACTGTCTTACCCAATGTCAGCTATGCCTGCAGGATCTGTAATGCATAATGTTGGTCTATGCTCTGGGGGTGTGTGCATTCTTTATGAATATGGAAATACCACCAACTTTGGAGTTTTGGTTCACGTTCTCTAGCCAAATGTTGTGCAATTACATATAGACTGGTACTGCAGGTGTGCTTCCTGCTGCCTTTATCCAGGTCTCTGTTACAGCACAGATGTCATTGTTCCCCATTTTGAGGAATACTTCCAGTGAGTGAGTTTCCAGATTTACAATTCCAGTGTGCAGCAGCATGACCTTCTGATTGCCTTGTCTTTGTAACTGTCATATATTTATGTATAAAAAACAGCGTACTAAAACAAACTGAACTACTAAAAAGAAAAACAGTCAGGAATGCTCCGGTAAAGCCTCAAAGTATTATTGCTTTTTAATCCAATGTGCAATTTCATTCAACTCCCTGGTTGAACTTCTTCAGATAAAAACAATTCTCTCATACCATTTCATTTAAAACACATAATTAAAGAACACATGTTTCAGAAACACTTATCACAATGTTGCAATAATTAAAAGCATAATTAACACTTGTCCGCCTATAACCAGCAGCAATTAATGGGCGGAAACATGAATCCTCACTTCTGGCTAAAAAATCAAAGTAGGAAAGCCATATATAAAAAATTGTATATAAAGAAACCTAGTTAAATGTTTTAATCACAATACAAGTACGGGTACAACAGGCAATTCAATCACATACTTACAATACAAAGTAACACAACCATATAACACATAAAACATTAAAATGCATTGATCTGCTGGTTAGATGTATCCAAAATATGTCAAAAACAGTTTGAATCAATGCACCAAATCTAAGAGCATGTCACTATAAGGCATACCATGATAACGGAACGGACTGGCAGTCAACAACAGTCGCTTACTGTCAGAAGTATAGAGTTTCTTTTTGTTGGTCATTTACTCATGCAGTCACCCTTGTTTTTACATAAATAAGTTAAATAGAAAACATTTACCTTAATAAGGCTTCTTTGCAAGGGGAAACAATTTAAACCAAGGCCTTTGAATATTAAGAAACTCTGTCTGTGATGGTTTACATTCTCGGATCCATCAAACCAAGTCTCCGCTCCATACCCTGATATGTCCTCTAGTGGGCGTGTTGTATTGGCAACCAGCTACCCTGTCGTCAGCAGCAAGC
Source organism: Protopterus annectens (assembly GCF_019279795.1). Lineage (NCBI taxonomy): Eukaryota > Metazoa > Chordata > Ceratodontiformes > Protopteridae > Protopterus > Protopterus annectens. Next base: position 1,540,299,109 of record NC_056745.1, on the reverse strand, counting down.
CCAGCCCACTAACCAAGTTAAAGCATGCAGAACTAATGGTGGTAAACAAATCATCCAGTTCTTACAGAATCTCTGCTATTGTGAGATATTATAGCAATAACCCACGCCTGGGTGTGGGTAATGCTGGATTTACCCACGGTTGGCGTGGTTTGGTCCCGAGGGCGAAGCCCGAGGGACCAAACAAAGACAACCGTGGGTAAATCCAGCATTACCCACACCCAGAAGTGGTTATTGTTATTAATGCCATTATTTAAGAAAAGAAATAATTACTTTTCTTAAATAATGGCATTGTATAATGCCTCTTTGCTGCCCTTCCGCACCTGTCTGGTGTTCCGCGGCAGTTCTGATGTACCGTGCATGCCTAGGCAGTACATCAGAGCTGTGCAAAGCAACGGAGAACGCAAGTTCTCCGTTGCTTTACTTCGCTATGTTAAATGGGTTTAACATAGCGAGACAGCTTTAAAATAAGCAACAGAGATCTCCGTTGCTTATTTTAAAGCTGTCTCGCTATGTTAAACTCATTTAACACAGCGAGACAAGTTTAAAAAAAAGCAACGGAGATCGCAAGATCTCCGTTGCTTTTTACACACTGTGTCGCTATGTTAAAGGAGTTTAACATAGCGAGACAGCTTTAAAAAAAGCAACGGAGATCTCCGTTGCTTTTTTTAAATCTGTGTCGCTATGTTAAACTCTTTTAACATAGCGAGACAGTGTTTTATACTAATGGAAAAAGTCCGGGCGACCGGACCTTTTTCCGTTAGTATATTGAGGGATTTACAACGGGCACGCTGGTTGGGCTGGCCAATCAGCGTGCACATTTTTAGGGTAGGCATTGTATAATACCGAAGATCTATCGTGGGGAGTGTTAAGCAGAATGGACCCTCCGACTGAGCCAGGGAAGTACAAGTCTGAATTAATGAAATTATTGATCCTGGGAATATCAGATTATGATGTTATGTTATATTGTGACAATCACTCAGCCGTTTTGATGAACCAACATAGGTTAATTTGGCAGGAAGGAAAAATACTCTCCAAAGTGACCCAATTAGTCAGAGAACCAGGAGGGGAATAAACTACTTTTAAAGATACCCTGTATAGGGTGGGGGGAGGTCAATCTAGAAGCATTAAACATATAGAATTCATTTAAAAAAAACCTCATATAAGCTTCATATAGTTGCCACCTATAAACACCAATACTTAAACAACTCTAGCCACTACAAAGTGTTACAAACACACATGATGACATCTTTAAGTATAAATCCTCTAAGAGTTAGAGTACATAACTAAGGGATACTATGCATAAGCTAGTCAATTTCATATTACATTTCAATAAAAAGTCTAACTCCCTAAAAGATCATGAAACCCTTCAAGGTGCCATGGGTTGACACAATAACAAACGGCATCTAAAATTGTACATCATTCGAATGCTAAAAAATTTATGGCTATATAAGCCATATCAAGCATTTAATCGAACAGGCATCTTTCAGCTGAATATTTGAAATAATGGCCTGTGAAGCATGACACGTTTCACCAAGGCATTTTCTAGCTTGCCCTTGCCAATAACATATTGGTGCTCATAGAAACATGTTTCATCCTTCACAGGCCATTCTTTCAAATATTCAGCTTTTGATCAAGTTACACATAACATAAGGGAGGCCCGAAGAGTTTAAAAATAGAAGAACTTGAATTGCTATGGCAAATTAAGCTAGATGCATATAAATATCCAGGGATGAATGATGCCTGTTCGATCAAATGCATCCTAAAATTGAAAAGCTTGGAAAGATAATTTTAGATATAGAGTACACATTGACATGACCTTTGAAATTGTAACTTAATATAAATTCAATCAGGTCATGCCTATAATGTTTAAGCTTATATAGCCATAATTTTTTTAGCATTCAGATGATGCACAGTTTTAGATGCCATTTGTTATTGTGTCAACCCATGGCACCTTGAAGGGTTTCATGATCTTTTAGGGAGTTAGACTTTTTAATGAAACGTAATATAAAATTGACTAGCTTATGCATAGTATCCCTTAGTTATGTACTCCAACTCTTAGATGATTTATACTTATAGATGTTATCATGTGTGTTTGCAGCACTTCATAGTGGCTAGAGTTGTTTAAGTATTGGTGTTTATAGGAGGTAACTATATGAAGCTTGTATGAGGTTTATTGAAATTGATTATATATGTTTAATGCTTCTAAATTGACCTCCCTCACCCTATACAGGGTATGTTTAAAAGTAGTTTATTCCCCTCCTGGTTCTCTGACTAATTGGGTCACTTTGGAGAGTATTTCTCCTTCCTGCCAAATTAACCTACATTGGTTCATTAAAACAGCTGTGTGATGGTCACAATATAACATAACATCATAATCTGATATGCCCAGGATCAATAATTTCATTAATTCAGACTTGTACTTCCCTGGCTCAATGGGAGGGTCCATTCTGCTTAACATTGCACATGATAGATCTTTGGAAGATATCTCAAAATAGCAAAGATTCTGTAAGAACTGGATGATTTGTTTACCACAATTAGTTCTGTACTTATAATTTGATAATTTATGCTCAGAAGAAATATGAGCATGCTTTAACTTGATTAGTGGACTGGGCTTGCTGCTGACGACAGGGTAACCGGTTACCAATACAGCACGCCCACTAGATGACATATCAGGGTATGGGGCAGAGACTTGCTTTGATGGATCCAAGAATGTAAAACATCAGAGACAGAGTTTCTTAATATTCAAAGGCCTTGGTTTGAATTCTTTCCCCTTGCAAAAAAGCCTTATTAAGGTAAAAGTTTTCTACTTAACTTATTTATGTAAGAACAAGGGTGACTGCATGAGTAAATGACCAACAAAAAGAAATTCTATACTTCTGACAGTAAGCAACTCTTATTGACTGCCAGTCCATTCCATTATTATAGTACTCCTTATAGTGACATGCTCTTAGATTTGGTGCATTGATTCAAACTGTTTTTGATATATTTTGGATACATCTAACCAGAAGATCAATGCATTTTAATGTTTTATGTGGTAGATGCTTGTGTTACTTTGTATTGTAAGTATGTGATTGAGTTGCCTGTTGTACCTGTACTTGTATTGTGGTTAAAACATTTAACTAGGTTTCTTTATATACGATTTTTTATATATGGCTTTCCTACTTTGATTTTTAGCTAGAAGTGAGCATTCATGTTTACACCCATTAATTGCTGCTGGTTATGGGCGGACAAGTGTTAATTATGCTTTTAATTATTGCAACATTGTGATAGGTGTTTTTGAAACATGTGTTCTTTAATTATGTGTTTTAAATGAAATGGTATGAGAGAACTGCTTTTATCGGAAGAAGTTCAACCAGGGAGTTGGATGAAATTGCACATTGGATTAAAAAGCAATAATACTTTGAGGTTTTATCAGAGCATTCCTGACTGTTTTTCTTCTACATAGTTATGTATGTATATATATATATATATATATATATATATATATATGGGTCTACTTCTTTTGACCTAACTTTCATTTGCCTGACACTCATTTGCCTGACCCCATTTGACTGAAATTTCATTTGCCTGACACATCATTTGCCCGACACTTCATTTGACTGACAAGTATTATTAGTAAGAAAATGGAATATGCCCCCTTCCCCACTGTAGTGCGACCCTGGAGTTAGAATATATAGTTAGGGGGGGTGTGGGGGGCACATTTCATATGATATTGTTAACTTTTGATGTAATATTGCTTAGTAAAAGAAAAGTAAGTGGGGGGGCTTTGCCCCCCACAACCCCCGTTGTGGGGGTCTGTGCCCCCCACCCCCCCCCTAACTATATATTCTAACTCCAGGGTCGCACTACACTGGGGAAGGGGGCATATTCCATTTTCTTGCTAATAATACTTGTCAGTCAAATGAAGTGTCGGGCAAATGAAGTGTCAGGCAAATGAAATTTCAGTCATTTGGTCTCAAGCAAATGGGTGTCAGGCAAATGGGAGTTAGGTCAAAAGAAGTAGACCCATATATATATATACATATATTTATTAATATATATATATATATATATATATATATATATATATATATATATATATATATATTAACCTGTGTGTGTATATATATATGTGTGTGTGTGTGTGTGTGTGTGTGTGTGTGTGTGTGTGTGTGTGTATGCATATATGTGGATATGAATGTGGATGTATATCTCTCTATGTATATATGTGTCATGTATATATTTGTCCACATATATGCATCTCCATACATATATACATGTATATATAGACTACCTGACTGATTGTACAGACTCCTTTCCCTGCTGTCAGATGACTGTACTAACCGATATGTTTGGGATGTCATCACTATTTTGTAGGACTCAGATGGTGTAATGGTACATTGCTTTGGTCATAGTTTACAAGGCCCTGGGTCCAGGAGTTGGCAGGCCTTATTATGTTGTTGCAAAGCAGAACAGTTCAGCTGTGAAGGATGGGAAAGGGCTATACTTACAAGAGGTCCCTAGTCTGGATGTCCGAATGCACTACATACAGACATATATGTATATGTATATATATATATATATATATATATATATATATATATATATATATATATATATATATAAATATGTGTGTGTGTGTGTGTGTGTGTGTGTGTAGCTATATATATATATATATATATATATATATATATAGTTTTTTATATATATATATATATATATATATATATATATATATATATATATATATATATATGAATACATTTTCCCGGCTCCCTATTACGCTGTTGCAGATGCAAGTTGTCGAATGCATCTTTGTCGAACTGAAAAGAGCGAAAAGACAAAATAGCGAAGCGGCTTTTCAGCAAATTCTTTCCCTGGGAAATAATTTGTTTGGCCGCTTTCGCTACTTTGCCTTTTCGGCACTGTAGTGCGATTTTGGAATTGGTATATTTAAGTAGTGGGGTGTGGGGGCACAGCCCCCCACAATATGTAATGTTTTATAGTTTTTTTTCTCAGAACAGCAATTTTTTCCCTTGGAAAAAAAATGGTGTTCTGAGGTTTTCACGTTGTAAGCTTTTACTTACATGGGGTCGATTATGTGTCGTTTGCTCTTCTGAGCATACGATATAATATAGACCCCATTTTCCCTACTGTTGAATGACTGTGCTGAATGATATGTTTGAGAAAACATCACCATATCTGCAGCTCAGATGGCTTAGTGGTAAATTGTTGTAGCTATTGTGTGCAGGGTCCTGGGTGCAAGACTTGCAAGGGCTGATTATTTTGTTGCTGGGCAGAACAAGGGCTGTTGGGTACAGAGTGATTAAGGCACTTTTAAGCAGTTGTAATTGGATTTGTGCAGTGCTAACTTCCAGTTAAATATGGTTACAGACAGTTAGCCTTCAAACTGCTTAATCTGTGTAGGCATTGAGTAGCACCGCACAAACAGGCTTAATCACGCTTACTACTACTTAAAAAAGCTTACTCCCGCTTACCCCCGTGCTAATTTCTTTAAAAGAAAAGAAAAAAAGAGTTGATAGGAAAGTGGTGAAAAAGGGGGCCCATATATATACATATATTTATTAATATATATATATATATATATATATATATATATATATATATTTATTAACATGTGTATATATATATATATATATATATATATATATATATATATATACAGCTAGGGATGTGCAGGATGGGTGTAGGGAAGGTCCATAGCTGTCCATTTCTTCTACAGCAACAGCTGTGCATATATACTGAATTTGGAGGTATATTTGGACACTCAAACCTATGAGAGAGAGGTGAGGACAACAATAATGTGTTGTGAAGCCATTTAGACCAGGTTACATGTCCAGTGGACACGTGTGAAATGGACAGCTATGTATGGAGTGAGATTTCTTTTTGGGAACTGATTGTCCTTTTTTTTAAGGTGAGAGTAGGATGTTGGGGAAGGATAGTAGGTATATTTGGGGAAGTAGGTTGGGTAGGAAGACAGACAAGACAGCATACAGGGGTAGTATATGACACATGTGGGGGTAAACACCTTGGACTGGAGGGGTGTTTGAAAATCAGAAGCCCATGAGCCCCCAAATGGAAACAGTGGGACTGAGGTCCCCACCCATGGGCAGGCTCCACTGCACCTTCATGTCCCCGAAGGTGGCTGTGCTGGGAGCTGAGCAGGAGGGGCAGGCTGACCCTCTAATTGCACCATGCGGCCCTCAATCTGGTGTAGCAGATCTCCAAACTCCTTTCAGAGCTTGCTACGCACCAAACCCTGGACCTGGCGTCCCCTGAGGCAGTTCCACCTGAAGGTGGTGCAGGACCAGTGGACGAGGAGGTCCCGGGGTGGGTCCAAGAACTGCTGGGGTCCGGTGCCATGGCCAGATGAGGTGGGAGAGGTAGGTCTGCTGGGACCGGCCTTCCCAAATGTGCTATGGTGTTGCAGTTTTAGAACATATGTGGGTTAGTAATAGTCAACGCAATACAGGATTAGTTATAACAGCATGCATTGATATTCCCATTAACCCAAAAAAACACATTTGGAACAGTTGCATAGCAAACAGAACACATGCGTATATGGAACCACAGTGGCCATTACAACGGCATGCAGGTTACATTTATAGCAACAGGCCACCAGTGATAGTATTTCAACATGGAACATTAATAGAAACACATTTCAATATTTGTTGAACAATAAGACATATGTCCCAGCAGTAGGTTTGGTGTAAACATACCCATTGATTTGTGTGTTTAGATTATTGTTGCAGATATGGTGGGGTGATGTCAATTAACAACTTGTATATCTTTGCAGTACTCACAACTTTAATGATCATTGCTCTAATCATTACTCTATGGTATTATTAAAATACCCTATGGCCTTCATTCGGGCAGTGGTATGTTTGTACACAGTGTATACTTCAAATGTCTTATAGCTAAATTCAACTTCTCTTACCTGATAGACCTGTGGAGGGAATGTTTGTTAACACTACCTGACTGTTTCTACACATATTCCCAGATTCCTAGTTAAAATTATGCACATACCTCTCAGTCTCTTAATGCACAAACTCTGGACAAAGCTTGACAACATGGGGTACAAATAGGGACATATTTTAAATATTGCTCTTATAAACTTAGAGAGTTGCTAGAGTAACAGGATCTGTATTAATATACATTTTCTGAAGGATTAGAAGTCGGAAACTCAAATGTATGTCATTATTTAGTGACTACAATTCTGAGATCATCCCAGTGATTTGCCAGGGAGAAAGAGGAACAGGCCAAAAATATGAGCCAATTATCTGGACAGTCTGTGAAAATCTGTACAGTTGAGAAGTATGATTATGCATACAGCTTATTACCACTCCCAGGATTTGAACCATGGCTGTGTGTGCTGAAAATATAGCAATTTGTGTTTCATCAGAGTGAGCTATTTAGAAACTGCTGTCAGTTCTTTTTAGTGTTTGCTGTCTAAGTCTCTCTTGGTTGTACAATCAGATCTTGTACTTACAATAGTCTTATTGGGAGGGTGGCCTAATGGTTAAGGTGCTTGCCTTGCCAGTGCAAGGTGCAGGATTTGAGTCTCACAAGGGATAATTGGCTAGACTTAAAATGGCTCTCAAGGGCAGTTAGCTTAGTACAAACCTATGAACCTTATACAGGCATTCCTAGGCATATTTTTTATGTAGCACAGTGTGGGTAACAGTGGTTAACACAACATTACTATTCAGAGAATGCAACACTAAATGCCATACAATACCAGAGTAAACACAACCAGTCCAGGATTTAGAACTTTATTGCCAGGCAGTTACAATTTTATTGAACTATCACCTATATGGGCTATTACTGTCATATTGTCTGGTTTATTCAGTACAAACCATACACAGTTTTTAGACTGCCAGGTGACTTTTTACTACTTTATATTTATTTGGTATGACTACTACAAGCAAGATTGTTACTCACCAGCCTCGCAATGCAGCCTTTGCAACCTGCTGGCATGGGCTTCCTGATTCACAGCCCACTCAGCTGCAGCTGTAAAGGGAATAGAGAATTATTTAGGTAAACCTATCCATCACATACACAGCCTGGACTTTGGTAAACAGTTATTGATATGAATACTTACACACTGCTGAGACATCACCCCCTCTGTCTTGCTTCTTGGACCCACTCATCCAAGAGCTCCCTCTTCCACCGCTTCAAGTCAGCATAGTGGTGCTGGACCTGCTCACCAGTCTGAGGGATACCAGTGGCACTGGTGAGATCATGGGCGAGATGGTCTCAGGTTTCCGCTTTATACTGGGAGCCCTGGTACTGACCCTGCAGCAGTTTCTCATCATGGTTATTTACCAGAAGTCCTACCATGACCCTGGACTCCTGTATGCCCCAGCGCTGCACCTGGAAGCACATGCCCTTGCCAACACCTGCCATACTGCCTACAGTGTGAAGCTGCAACCAGTTATGAGCTGTATTCCCACATGTGGGGTTTAAATATGGCTGGTTTCCCATCCTTTGCCATGGTTGGATGGTTTTGAATATGCTGAGCTAAGCTAAGCTATGGGCAAACCTGCTTAGCTAAGGTTGGCAGTGCTTAAAGGGGCAGGTTCAGCAGTGCTTACCAGTGGGTGAATCCACTTAGCTGGGCTACTCATAGCTTAGCAGTCATATTTACACAATGCTTACACCTGGTAAGCCAAGCTGTGTAAGGCTTAGCATTGCTTAGTTTTTATTTTATAGACTACCTGATGTGTAGGATTGAGTCATCATTCCTTGCATATTATAAATTTGTTTACTGTCCCTGACATCTCCCAAAGGTGCTTTCATTACATTTATTCATGTGTGACTATACTGTATGGGGCACTTGTGTTTATATGGGGGTTTCACAGCTTTATTAAACTGACACCTCACATCTGGACCTACTACAGTACTCTGGTTAACAAATATGTGTTATTTAGTAGCTAATTATAAACAAATGTTTATGTACTGCTTGCACATGTAAAATGCAAATTGGTTACAGGGGGGGATTGAACCGGGAATGGCCACTTACAAAGCATACACTCTATGTTGGGAGGGTGGCCTAATGGTTAAAGTGTTTGCCTTACAAACACAAGGTGCAGAGTTTGAGTCTGACAAGGGGTAATTGGCTAGGCTTAAAATGGCTCACAAGGGCTGTTAGCTTACTATGAATCTATGAAAACTAATGCAGTACTGCTCATGTTGGTTGTCTCTTGCTATTTAATTTCTTGTGCTGTTTAAACTGGACTAAGTGTAGCTGTGCAACAGGCACACCCATGCAGCTATGCTTAAACTTTATTGGATGAATAAAAAAAATTATTTGTTAGGTTTATTTATTTGTACCCTTTAGAATATCCATGCTAATGCTAAACCTGTTATTCTATCAACTTTCTGCTTTGTGGGATGATTGTCCTGTAATGGCTTTGTCCACATTCCTTACGCTGACGAGTTGGGAGGTGTGTGCTATGTGCTTATGCTACATCTGTTATTCTATCAACTTTTGCCTTGGTAGTGACGATTGTCCAGTGTCCATTTTGCAGCACGGCAGCATGCCTTCATGAATATGCATGGCGCGCTGTCGTGCTGCACGGGAACGGTCCCTTCCATGCAGGAATAAGCTATTCCTGCACGGAAGATTACTAAATCCAAGGGTTAGTTTATTTTTTACAATACTGCATGATAGATCCTGATCTGTTCTGGTACTGCACATTGCTTTTATCATGTCTTTTTGAGTATTTTTGTTGATCTGTTCCCTTTTCTATACTCTTCTAACAGTGACACTTCTTATCTTAATTACTTTATAGTTTTCTCTGTTTGATACTTCCATGATGGCATTTGATTTCTCCCCTTCCTTTCCCTTACTACCCTATGTTTTTGTGGTAAGACTTTATCTGTTATTAATTTAGCTGCACAGTAATATATCTTATTTACTTTATATCGCATGAATTTATATGGTCAGTCCTAATTACTGTGCTCATTTGTTTTATCAAACTTCAAACTTTTTGGGTTTTATTGAGCCTTTCTGTAGTCTATTTCTTTCATTGATCTTAACATATCCGTCCATCTCTATTAAATCAAGCAACTCTTCTCTCAGATCATTTTCTTCTAAACTGAGGGCACATTCTTTGTTCTCCATTTCCTACAGGCATTCATTAGAAAGTTCCAGAGCATCTTCCTGTGCTACATTCAATTCAGTTTCATCCTGTGTTATCCATTGCTCTTTCATATGGGTACTCACTGACCTATCACTCCACAACATTGATTATAATTGAGTTGTCACAGTTTTCTGTTCCTTTCCTTGTTGTGCAATTCCAACTGAACATTTGTACTGGTTTTCTGTGGAAGACTCCAAAGTACCTTCATATGGCAACTGATCAGATGTTTTCTGCTCCACTGGTTTCTCCTTAATTTGGAGATCTTTTGCTCTATCCTGCTGCTATCTGAGTTAGATTTTCTACACTAAATCCTTCACCTCAGTTTCTGTTTCTTTAACTTCTCCATTGCTAATCTTCTTTTCTACCTTTCCTCTTTGTTGTCTTATTTATTTTTGCATTCTAAAATTTTCCATTTCTGTATACCTTTGCTTGCTTTTTTTTGTATTAATTAATTTTTCTCTTTTGCTTTACATAAATATTGTATCATATTACATTTCTTTCTCATTCCCACATCCATATTTCTTCTTCAGATGTCTCCTCCTCCTGTTTCTCCTTACTTTGGGGACTAATTGTTCCATCATGGTGTGATATAACCTGTGTTAGACTTTTTACACTAAATCCTTCACTGTGCAAGTATTCCATAACTTCACTTTCCATTTTTTAACTTCTCCTTTGCTAATCTTCTGTTCTATGTTTCCTCTTTGTGATCTTATTTTTTATTGTAAAATCTTTGTTATCTGGATGCATTTGCCTGTATTTTTTTTAATTTCTCCAAATCCTTTGGGTTTCTAATACCATAATGGGAATGGACCCCATTCCTAAGTCAAAGTATGATTAAATTTCATGAAATTAGTATTGTTTCAATCTTTGATGTCAGTCTGAAAGTGCTATTTGCAGCACCCGCAGTGTGCCCAGTAATGACTCCTTCTGCAATTCATATGGAGGTACGTGTACTGGTAACATATAAATACGATTGTAGATTTTTTTTACAAGACATGATGCTCATACTACTATTGGAACTGTCCGGGTATCTTTCTTCCACATTTCTCTCTTTTCTGCCTGCAGATCCTGATATTTTATGACTTTCTGCCTCTCTGTACGCAAGACACTGTAGTCACTGGGTGTAGCAATTTCAATGATCAATGTTACTTTTGTCTTCTTTTCTTGGACCACTATATCCAGTTTTCTAGCATCTATCTTTTGAACTGTTGGTAGCGGATGATCCCATGTGATATAAACTTCATCATTTTCTATGATGCTTTGTGGCTCATGTTTCCAGTGATTTTTAGCCACATCAATACCATAATGTTTGCACAATCACCAGTGCAGCAGCCAGGTTTTAAAATATACAATTACATGGACAAAGTTATAGTTAAGGAACATTTGTCACTATTTTTGAAAAGATTTAAGTTCATTCCTACTAGGAAAGTGGACATAGATTTTCTTCTTGAATTAAAACTTTACACTAGGAAATTACATTTGGATATGTTTTTTAAAGAACAGGAAGATACGTGCTACATAGCAACTAACCTGGCACGTCCTAAATGGTGTAATACGTTTAACTTACCCTTGAACCCCCATTGTATAAATTTTTGCGAAAAGTGTAATGGAAGATGTGTACAGATTGTTCTCCCAAGGCAAAAAGATTTTTTCAAACCTAACTGGGGGGAAAGGGATATCTTAAACTCCTAAAAAAATGATAAAGAAATTAGAGTGATGAAACCAGACCGGGGGGGGGGATGGTAGTATTGTTCAAAGTGGTGGATTACAACAATGCCATGACTAATTTACTATTCAATAATGTTACCTAATCCCCTGTGTCTAAAAAACAGATCTGTATTGTCTATCGGCGGATAGACTCATATTTACAGGAATATCTGTTGGACAACAGGATTTCTAGAGAAACCTATAATTTTGTGTTTCAAAAGAATCACATTATTCCCAACATTTTTGGGATTCCAAAAATGCACAAATTTGTGGAAGATCCCCCTTTTAGGCCTATTATATCTGCTAAGGGATCTAAAACTCATCCCTTAGCAGTACTTATAGATTATTGGACTAAGGAAGTGATGGTAAATACTTCACACTTGGTAAGACTCTTGGGATTTCTTGGGCAAGTTAAAATAGACAATATGGAAAAGAGATTTAATTTTCTTGACTATTGATGTGATTGACCTCTTTTCAGTGATACCTAGAGAGAAAGGGTTACAATATTTTCAGGATACTCTACATCAATATTCCACCTTGCTCATTGAGACAGTTTCTTTAGTTGTTGAACTAATGGAAATAGTTCTGGAGAACAATTTTTTACACTTTGAAGGGGAATATTACCAACAGGTTACAGCAATGGGTGCAGCATGCGCCCCAGTTTTCACCAATTTGGCAATTTTAGGGTGGGAAAATGAGTTTTCCAGAATGAAAATTGTTCTCCAGAACTAATTCCATTAGTTCAACAACTAAAAAAACTGTCTAAGGGTTTTACATCCAGGAAGACAGAGGTCATTGTCTCCCTCTACTCTTCCCTCATTAGGCCAGTCATCGAGTACAATGTCCCATTTGGAATGTTCCTCACTAGACACCTGCAAAAACTGGAGAGGCTGCAAAAGTACCTCCCAAAGTGGATTCTAGGCCTTAAACACTTGTCCTATATGGATAGTCTCAAAAAACTCCAACTATTCTCTGTCTCATATCGCCTACTTAGAGGCGATTTCTGCTTGACTTACAAAGCCATGTCTGACCCAGCTCTGTTAGAAATGCTACATCTAAAGAAATCCCAATCCCTCCACACCACATGCTCCAGAGACCTCAACCTCATTACCACAATCAACAGAACATGCTGGAGGCACAGGTTCATAACCCAGAGACTGCCCATGCTATGGATTAGGGTAATCCTATGGGCTAGGCTTGTAAAGGCTCCAGGGCCATTAGCCTAGTACAGACCTATGAACCTATGAACATTTTTAAAAGTAATTTTGCCAAGTGCTTCAGTATATATGTCAGGTTTTTGGATGAAATATTTATTTTGTGAGATGGTGATGCGGATTGAATTGCTGTTTTTTGGATTATTTAAATCATACTTCATCCCATTTCAAGTTTACCATGTGCTTCAATAAGGATAGGATTAGTTATTCACACACTATAATTTCACACACGACAACTAGTTTCAAGTCTAACATTTTCAGAAAAGAAACATTTTGTAATAGTTATTTACATTTTTCTAGTAACCACCCACATTTTCAAAAGAGAACCTGGTAAAAGGACAGGCTATACATATTGCCAGGATGTCATCTGCCTATGAGGATGTACGGGCAGAGTTGGTTAAGTTGAAGGGGATGTTTCTTAACAGGGGACACCCTGAAAAAATGGTGACTGGTATTATTAAAGAGGTTTTTGAAGGTTGGGGTACAAAATTTAAACCATTGATAGGTGTTGGTTTGGACAAACCAAAGAGAGTTGATGTAAGGTTTGAGAAAGCATTAATAACTGAACATAATCAGTATGCCCATAACATTTGGGGTATTGTGGACCTCCTTGTTCTATTAGGAGATCTACTTATCCCACTTGACTTTTGCCCTCTTTTCTCCCAGTTAAAATATTTCAACTCTTTACTAAATATTATCATCAACTTCTTCTCTGGTTGATAAAAAATAGACTGATCTGTGTATGAAACTAAAGGGACTAAAACATTTTAATGCTTGTATCTTGATATCCATATTCATGGACAGGAGCTTCCAGTATCTCACTTTTTGTATTATCCTTTGTTTAATCTCTTCCCACATATCCTTAACTATCATAGCAGAAACCTTTTTAATGCATACTCCTAAATACTTCCTTTTATCATATCCCCATAAATATTGGTACTGCTATACCAATTTATGTATTGGTACATACTTTACAGCTACAGCCTTTGTTTTATCTTCATTTAGTTTATATCCTGAAAAAAAAGCTAACTGTATCGGGATGTTCCACAACACTGAGATGTCCTTTTCTGGATCCATCAGGTACAAAATTATATAATCTGCAAATAAAGCCAGCTTTTCTTGAATACCATACCGATTATATCCTTGAATTTCTGAGTCACTTATTTTCTTTGCCAATAATTCTAAATATAATGCAAACCACAAAGGGGGAAGAGGACACCCCTGCTTGGTTCCTCTAGTCAGAAACAACTTATCAGAAAGGAACCCTCCCATTTGATTTCTGCCTCTGATCCCAAATATATCCTTCTCATTAACACTATTATTGTATCAAGAAATGCAAATGCTTACATTGCCCTACTTATTAAATCCCAGCTTACTCTGTTGAATGCTTTCTTTGCATCAAGATCCACCAACAATAGCTTATTTTCTCACATTCTGCTTCCATCTGGATCATCATTGTTCTATTAAAGTTCTCAAATATTTGACTTCACTCCAAAAAAAACACATTGATCCATATCGATCAATGTTAGCATCAGCTTTGTCATTCTTTTAGCCATTATAGACATAAGCATTTTATAGTCATCGCTTAAATTTTAAATGGACCTATATGAAGCTGAATCTGATGAACCTTTTGTGTCTTTAGGTATTACATCCACCACAGTTTTTTTTCTCCAGGATGTTGGTACCTCCCCTTCTTTAAAATAACATTAAATAAATCCTTCCAGGTGACTTTCATCCCTCATAGCCTCCAAACTTCAACCAGAATGTCATCTATTCCTGGAGACTTTCCTGTAAATTGATTATGCATCACCATTTTTATTTCATCTCCTCCTATCTTAGCCGCTAATTGTTGAGCCTCATCTTCTTCTAACCTTGGCATATCTAAATCTTCAATAAATATTACCATGTGTGCCTTTTCTTGATTTCCCCACTTCCCTGCTTTATACAGATGCTCATAAAATTTCCTAAATATCTCTAATACTACTGTAGGATCTCTGGTTATTTTTCTTGTTATAGACTCAGGTAATCACAAGACCAGTACAAGACAGATGAACCACCATGAAGGACAGAACACCAAAATAACCACGTAGTGACAAAGCAGGTTTATTACAAGATTGAGCGCTTTCTTCCCTATTCTAGGGACTTCTTCAGAACAAAACAGTAAAAACACCCAGCCACATACATTCCCCACCCCAATTAAACAATTCTGTTGTAATTACACTAATTATACAACTAATTGCGAAAGCTCAATTCTACCTTAAAAAAGCATCACAAATAAAATAAACTTGTATAAATTTGGGACATCACTACTAAAAAATCATGACGAAAATACAAAAGTACCAAAAATATGTATATATAAAACTCTTGACTTGAGAAAAAATATAATAAATTTGACTTCTATCCTAAAATGTTATGCAGTTTTAAAATGCTAAAAATACTAATCATCTCATTTATACCTGGATGCTGAGATGCATTTAAAAACAGTTGCCATCGTAAATTCCAAAATGTCCAAATGAACATCCAGGATTCGACCCTGCAGGTCCTTTATTAACCATTGAACCACCAGAAATTTAAACTTGTGCCCACCAAACTCCTGCAAATGCCTATAAAGGGCACTAGTGATTCTTTTGTTTTTAATGTCCCCCAAATGTTCTCCAGTTCTAACCTTGAATTTTCTGCTAGTTTTGCCTATGTAAAATATAGGACAATCTTGACATTTGACAATATAAATCAATTTCAGGTTAAATGGGAGGGTCATTTATATTCATGGGCATTACAATTGCAACAGTATCAATCTGAAACTTAAAAGTCTGTCATTATTTGACGTTATTTTAAGTGACTTCAGTTCTCAATGATTTTCTTTAAAAAAAAACAGTTTCTAAGAGGAACAGACCAAATATACGAAGCAAAAACTGACATTCTGTGAAATTCTGCAAAGTTGAGTGGTATGGTTGGGGGTACACAATTCAGTAGGGGGCAGGTGGAACTGGATGAGAAATTGAACACATCCAACAATGATGGAACAGGAACATAGTAGGTAGTTAGGTGCTCAACCCCCTCCTAGCACTAAACCCTGACAACTAGGGAGGTGGGGATTTCTGGTGATGAGTTGGAATCTGTATATGTGATAGATATCATAGATGAATATATCAGTTCATTAACTGGCTCACTGGGCCATGAATTATTGAGGAAGTTCAGGTTAAAGAGACCGAGAGGTCTGTAGACTAAAGATACAGTCAAGAGGCAATTGGGGAAGGGACACCAACAGAAACAGGCAGACGGCAGACATAGCAGAAATATCTTCTTCCCTTCCCTGCTACCAAGGGACAACTACAGTGCTTAGGAGAAGTCCAAGACATGTGCTGGATATTCACAGGACATACCAAACAGCAACATGTTCGGGGGCACACATCTCAATTTTTAAGTGCAAGACATCTGGAGAAAGGGAAATATGATGGGGGGGTCAGACAAAGGCCCCAGATCAGGGACAGATTTTTAAATATTGCTCTAACTAACTCAGAAAGTTGCTAGAATAGCAAGTTTTGTATTAGCATGCATTTTCTGAAAGACATGGAATCTGAAACTCAAATGTATGTCATGATTTAATGATGTAAATCCTTAATGATTTTCAAGAAAACAATAAATTTTATGAGAAACAAACCAAAATATGAAGCAAAAACCTGGACATTCTGAGTCTGGACAGTTTGAGAGGTATATTTGAAGGCTGCTCAGGCCTGGTAGCTAGAGCATGAGATTGTCCATATCTCAGAGGCTGTAAGGGACAAAAACTGGCAAGTTGGAGATGTGGGTTTCTTTTATCCTATTGCAGTATCAATCACTAGATGATGTGATCAAAATTATTTGGGGAATAAATGATCCATAATTAGCAAAATCAGATATCTGGGGATGTTTTCCCCCCCTTGCCTATTTAACCACAGGATTAGCAGCTGGTGGACATTACACTTGGAGACAGTTACTTCTTCACAAAGCCAAGCTGATGAGACCTGTCACTATATGTACTACTTCTGGGAAATTCAATACAATTAAGCATTGAGTGTGGGGAAAAGGGAACCAGGAAGAAAGGAGGAGTAGAGGAACAGGCAGAGGATCAAGACCAGGTGGTTATCTTGCCAAGCTAGACCTGGAATAATTGATCATTGGGTTTCATGTATCATATGGATAAATATCTGGGAAAACACTCAGAACATGTGCAACATCTGATTATCTGTCCTTGCATTGTCTAGTAACAGAATAAAATACAAAGGGCAGAAAGAGTTACAGTATGGTTATATAAAAACAAATAAATTACTGAGACGGAAGGTGAGTGATTCAAATATATGCTCTATGATCAATAAGAATAAACTGTAGCCATCTGTAGAGATGCCAAGGCTGGCAATAAAGCCACACACATCATTTAACACATACAGGTTCACATGGATGGTGTATTGTTTTATGCACATATGACTCAATATGCAGTAGTTTGCAACCAGAGGCAATGTGTTTCAAAGAAGAGGGGCTGTGACACCAGTAGTGTGGGATGTTAGACTGATGGAAAGTTTCTAAGGGCCAAGGAATGAGATTTAAGTCAGAATAAGAGGGCCCTTTTGTTGGGGGACAGGATATGTACATGGAAGGTGACCTTCCACAAGAAACTCACATGACAGTAACATGATGGATTACAGCAAGTAAGTTACACTGGTATGCGAACCTACAGTTACTGCACTTTCTAGATGAAGGATTTAAAATGGGTCCCTCTGGAAATGCTTTCTCTCATGAAAGAGATTCAGCAAGGAATCTTAAGTCAGTTAGGGATAGGGTCAAGGTGGATTGGAAAATCTTGACCTAAGAAACACTGACAGGTAGAGTGAGCAAGTGCTCCTTCTGTTTTTCAAAATATCCTAGTTGGAATTTGTATCTAGGAAATATCTTGGGAGAATTGATGTCGATCTATCATTTTTCACATCCTAAAGGCAAATCAGTGAATGATGGGATAACCAAGGAGGGAGCCGGGGTGCAATGTCAATCACTAGAGAATGTGGTCAAAATTATTAGGGGAACAAATGATGCATAATTAACAAAATCTGATATATGAGAATGTTTTTTACCTCTTGCGTATTCAACCACAGAATTAGCACCTGGTGGACATTAGACTAGGAGATCATTACTTCTTTATGTCAAAGATAACTGTTATAGCATGTACTAGTTACAGGAAATTCAGTATGGCCATGGACTGGGTGTGGTGGAAGAGAACCAGGGGAAAAAAAGATGCTACCCAGATGACTTTTCGATCATTGGCAAAAGGGAAGAGCAAATGAGGGAAACGTTTAGGGTATTAGAGGAGTTGTGTAAGAGCTGGTTATTCCACTGGTACTAGACAAACTGGAGGCCCCAGAAAAGAAAACAGAATGCTTTTTGATTTACAGACATTCAGACTGTCCATTATGGAGCTGGAAGCTTTGATGGCAAACATCAGTCAGTCCAGAGGCAAGAAGAAAATCAGAGCTGGTGAAGTGAGATCACTTTATGGTTTCTTGAAGTCTGAATGTAGTGCCATTGCGTCATCAATCCATAAATTCAAAAATATTCCAAAGCTATTGAGTTTTATGACTTTTTATGCCTGACCAATATGCTCCTTCAGGCTGTGCTGCCTTTCTCCATGAGAACAATACCAATGAATCCTATAAAAAATTTGTTGATACTCATCCAGCCATGTAGGTTATGTCTAAAAGAAGACAGTGAGCCATGCTGTTTAATATTTTGGGGAAGTTTATTCCTGAGGTTTGGGAAACGTTGGTTTATAAACTTTCCCTCCAATGTGTTGTATTTATCAGATGGAGAAGATTTAGGCCTCTGGCTCTAGTATTGGTGGAGATATTGGACTTGTGGAGATACAAGACATCCTAGAAAACTGAGACTCAAATGGTACAGTAAGCAAGAGAGATATCTCCTCTCAAAAGCCTAGAAAGGGGCAGAGCTTCCAGTCTCTCTCAGGGACTTTAGGACTGATCTTTTTAGGCAGGAATATTGTGGTCATTCTAATTGCTTTATGTGTTTAGTGAGATACATTCCAAAGGGAGTACTGTACTCAATAATTGGTCTGATCCTTCCTGAGTGTAAGTGGGTGAGTTCCTCTTTAGACCTTAATGATATCCCTTTAGCAATTAGCTGTGTTAAATAAAATAATTTCCTGATAACTGTTGCTACGCTATGATCAAAAGAGAGGGCATTACCATCAAGGCCCTAGGTCCCTGACTACATTTTCATTTTGCAGTAGTGTGTTATCTATATAATATGTTGAGAGGAGGGGTTGCCTACTAAACATGATGTCACTACCCTTTTTAGGATTTAGATTGAACCAATTGTTGGTACACCAAGAGTTTACTAAACAAAGATCATTTTGGAGATTTTGGGTGTCAGAGGGTGACTTAACAGCAACCTCCATTTGCAATTTTCTTCAACCTTTGCTAGCAAGAGGTCTTGGCTCTTTGCTTGGAGATCTGAGAAATACATGCTGAAAAGAAGAGGTTTCAGCACAGGCCCTGAGGGACACAGCTGGTCACTTACACACTTTCTGATGAAGCACCTGCAACTCTGACTGTGTGCGTTAGCTATCTTACCTTAAATACATCAGTTTTTAAAGCATTTAGTTTCTGTATGATACCATCATGGGGAATGAGACTGAAGGCCTTGCCAAGTCAAGATACGTTATGTGTACATGACTACCATGTGCACCCTCCATGGGTTTATATTTTATGTTCAAAATCTGAAAACTTTGAATCTCATATGATCGACTCCATATGAGCAAAGTTTTCAAACATCGAACATAAAATATAAACAAACTAAAAATAAAAAAACCTACCTGAACCCTCTACCCAAGGGGCAAGCCCGCCTGCATCCCCCACACCCCCTGCTACTTAAATATACCAACTCTGAGATCGCACTACAGTGAAGTGAAGGGAAATATTCCCTACTGCGATCTCCATTGAAACGGTCGATGTTTGAAAACTTTGCTCATATGATGTCGATCATATGAGATTCAAAGTTTTCAAACTTTGACCTTATAATATAGACCCACCTTCATAACCTTTTCAAAGATGTTTACCAAATTCAGAAGAAAATATCTACCTCTCAAAATGCCAAATTGTCAGTGGTTAAGTCTAATAAGATTCTTGATATTACAATTTATGAGGTCACTTATAATATATTCCATGGCTTTATGGATGAGTTTTGTAAGGCTGATAGTTCTGTAATTATGTGGGTCGGTTTTAAGACCACCCTTATGTAGGGGCATCACCACTGCAGTTTGCCACTCATCAGGGAAAAAGTTGATTACTAAACTTAAGTTTAACAGTTTAAGGAGTGGGTCTGCATGAGGATGTTTCACGCTATTTACTACACAACCAGATATATTGGCATTTCATGAAGGAAATATTTTTGGTCCTTGTTATTTTCAGTAAATGATCTTCAGAAATAATTGCAGGAGTTAAGGAATTGGATATTTCAGGGCTTTGGTCAGGGCTTTGGTCAGAAGTTTTAGGGGTGCAGTTTGAATCCTTTCTTTACAAAGATATTGCAATATCTATTTGGTCAGAATAGGAGATGTCATCATGAATAAGTTAAGAGCAATGTAAGATATTGCTTCTTAGTTTTTCAGCATAAAGAAGGATTTATAATTATTATTGCTTTTAGAAGCCAGCCAACGTTTACAGGCTCCATTGATGGGCCTGATAATATTTTTCAGTGTTTTTGTAATGCTTTTGATATTATCTTTGAGAAGAGGGGTTTTCAATCTACTGTATAGTTTAAGGACTTTTATTGTTTTATTGTACAATTTATTTAAGGTTGCAGGTTGCCATTTTTGAATTTCCCATGGTACTTTGTCTGCTAGCTCTATCATAGCCCTAAATGGCCTTTGAATTCCTTAGTGAAGCTTTTTGCATTATCAAAACCATAGGCTGCAGTTACCACATTGCAGGCTTTTTTAATGGGAAAGGAAAAACACCAAATTGGAATCATCAGAGCTATCAGTGCAGAGATGATAACCTGGTCCAAGTTCCTCCAGCAGCACAATTAGATAGCCTTCTGGCAGTATGAATGGGCAGACCTCCCAGACCACAAGCTGTACACTAATGCATCAACAGTAATAGACATAGTGGCCTGTCTTCAAGGAATATGGCTTGGAGATACTGGACATGTGGAGATACAGAAGGTCAAAGCTTGAGTGCAGCCAGGTATAATTAATGACATTGTATTTTGAGCTCATGCTCATGCAGGTACCACTGGGTGGTTTGGACACAGCAGTTAGCTAGAAAGAATGTAGATTTTTTTGCACTGATGATGAGAAGGAGGTCATCAAAATTTAAAAGGATGCAAGTATTGTTGAAGAGTTTGGTGTCACTGAGTTGAAATATTAACAGCTTTTATTTTTCTGGTGTTGTCTCAGTGCAATCATTGACATAGCTGACAGTCTTTTGTTGTTACAGTTTTGCAGACTATGGATTTTGGTTCCAGAAGCAGAAAGCACCCATGCAATTGAACCATATGAGGAATGGCTGATTAGTTATATCTGCCAGCACAGTTGGTTATGAAATTGAGGGCACCTGTCACTAAAAAAGCATCTATTCCACCATACAGGTTATTTCTGAGCTTCATAAAAAGTCTCAGTAATAAAGAACAAACTATGTCTAAAGTCACTAAACTGGTACAAAATTGATTTGCAGAAGTTGTTGAAATTTGGTCTGGGATTTTGCTCAGATTAGTTTGAAGAGCATGGGTAGGGTTAGATGGTTTGTGAATTCCAGACTGGAGAGGTAGATACCAGTAGGAAATTCCAAGTACTATAAACCCCAGATTTGGCAGACAAGGATTCTGTCTGATTCAGATATCATAGCATACATCTGTGATGTGCGTTCAGATATGTTCACTTTTAGTGCATGTTTATTTTATTGTCAATGTATATATATATATATATATATATATATATATATATATACACACATATACATATATATATATATATATATATATATATATATATATATATATATATATATATTTATTTATGGGTGTAATAAGAAAGATGCTGACTGGCAAAATGTCAATGTCAAATGTCAAAAACACCGACGTTGACATGTCAGTATGCATGCGTCAAAAAATAGCCTCTGCACTTCCAAAGCTTAATACTTAAAAAAACAAATGAAAACATTATTTTTTGCTAGGGACAAGAGCCCCCATATATATATATATATATATATATATATATATATATATATATATATATATACACACACACACACACACACACACACACACACACACACACACACACACACACACACACACACACACCCATGCAGTTTTTGGAAACACTGCTTGCTGATGTCCAGCATGGCTTTAATTTCTCGATCCGTAGATTATTTAGTGTTGTTATAGTTGACTTTGGTTTAGTTAACTTCAACAGTACAGTGAAGGATTCATTGTAGCCATAATTGTGCATCCATGGATTAATATGTATAGGTTAGAAGATACGAGGACAAACTCACACTGAGTGGTGTCTGTGGGGGAGGGGTTTAGTCTCCATGCAAATTCTGCTATGTAATTATTGTACTTTGTATTGTATGTGTTCAGGTGGATTTTGGCTTTGATGTGTTCAACATCAGTGAACCAGTAATTTGTTGTGGTCTATCATCCACTTTACTGGCTTCCTGATGTGAAGTATAGTAAGGGGTGTTTTTATTGGGTTCCTATTACGTGATTGAAAGATCACAATTTTGAATGCTCATAAGAGCGAAAATGCCACATATCGAAACTATTATTGTGGGGGGCTGTGCCCCCCACCCCCCCGCTAAATATATATACCAACTCCAAGATCACACTACAGTGGAAAGGGCAAATATTCCAATCTTCGCTGTACTGCAATCCCACAGTCTGAACTTTGATATGTGGCATTTTTGCTCTTTTGAGC
Organism: Protopterus annectens; assembly: GCF_019279795.1. NCBI lineage: Eukaryota > Metazoa > Chordata > Ceratodontiformes > Protopteridae > Protopterus > Protopterus annectens. The sequence continues at coordinate 1,540,276,079 of NC_056745.1, read as the reverse complement.
ATTCGAAATTGTGATCTTTCGATCAAGTAATAGGAACCCGTTTTTATTATATATGTGTGTTTTGTATATCAAATTGTAGCATTTAGTTGGGTTTAGGTTCGTTGTGTGTTAGGATGTATTTCATCTGTTTGTGTGGTTGACTATGTGTGCTTTTGATGCTTTCTGATAGTTTGTGCTTCATGGATTATGGTTTGTGATATATGATTATACATAACATGTTTATGTATGTGTTTAGGGGGATGCATATATAGACAGAATGAGTGAGAGATGAAGAAACAGGCTAAGTGTAGATGAACAGGGTAGGTACAGAAGTGGAATGAGGGCTAAGGGGAACTAGATCGGCGTAACTCGAAGCAATTCACTGAAAGATCAGAATGCAGCCTAATGGGCACAAGAGCAGCAGATCCTCATCATGGCACCCACCTTTCCAAGAATAGAATTTATGGGACACTAAGTGGCTTTATCAGTAGGAAGGAACTGGATGGAGTTTATTGTTTTGGATGGAGCCAAAAGTGATAGGGTAAGATTATTACAGATGCCTTGTTATCTGGTAGTGCACTGGGAGGATGATGCCACTCCCATAACTGTGGAATGGTGTGATGGAACATTTCACTAGGAACACATTTCACGAGAGTCCTGCTAGCAAAGCATGTTATCAGACCTGAGCACCTTAAGCCTTGCAGCCTTTAGCTCACTTGATAGATGTTGTACATTGATAGACTGGAAACAATTGGCAGAGTTCTAAATTTATTGACAACATCTGGCTGCTGTCTCTATAACTACTCTTTGGTACAAGGGCTATGGTGGATGTTTCAGCTGAAAAAACAGTAAGTTTTATGCATAAACTAGTGATTGGATGCAACTGAAATGGTTTAAAAAATCAATGAAAAGGAAATTACTAAAGTAACAGGAAAAATCAATGTGATGATGAAATAAGGGAAATAAGTGGATGAACTGATTTGGATGTGTAATATAGTTTAGTATAGTATACTATAGTATAGCATAGCATAGTATAGTATAGTATAGTTTAGTATACTATAGTATAGCATAGTATAGTATAGTTTAGTATAGTATAATATAGTATAGTATAAAGGTGCATACAGAATGGCCAGCATAGTTAACACTAGTCAGAGCCAAGGTAGTTTTGCTATTTCATTGGAGGATGATCGGGGCCAAGACAAGGCCAATACTACAGTTAATATTGTCTTTGGCAAATAGTTCAACACCCATGTGTCTTATTATCAGTATCACTGGTTTGAATAAGGTAACTGGAGGTTGAACTAACATGTCTGCTTTTGTCTATATGGCATTCTCAGTATGTTGTCTTCATATACCATAACAGGCTGTACTTAAAACTTGGAATGGAGCATGTTGTAAATTTGCACATGCTATTACAAAGCATATGTTTAATAAATATACTGATTTACAGCTGCAATGCCTGTATCCTTTGCTTACTGCTTCCCGAATTATAGTAGCATATCCAAAGTTGTACATTGTATACATATATGTGCTTTAGATTACATATGCTACATTTCCTTTAGGTTTAATATTTGTTATATATATATATACTTGTTAAGGACATAAAACAAACATTTTTAAAAGCAACCTGATTATGTAGTACTGCATGTTTCATTAAGTAAGTCTTATATATATATATATATATATATATATATATATATATATATATATATATATATATATATATACACACATACACACATATACATACTCCCATGCACTGGTTGGTATTATTGTCTCTGATCCTATGTTGCTGAACATTAAATTCAAATTTAAATTCATTTTTATTAAAGTGCTGCTAAAGCCAGATCATCATTATAATACTGGAACTTAAACAAAACAAAACAAAAAAAAAGATGAAAATATGCTAAAATGAAAATGAAAGGTAAAAAATATATGTCTTCAAGCAATCTTTTAAAACTAACCAGCATGGGTGAGTCTGTCAATCGTGAGGGGAGTAGATTTCAAAGGTGTACTGTCTAATGATAAAAGGCATTCAGTCAGGAAGATTCCGATAAATGCTAGGAACCTTTAAGTACCACAAAGAAGAGGAACATAAATATATTTTGGGATTGTATAGGAGCTCTTGAAGACATAGAGTCACATAAATGCTTCCTGATGTATTTGTTGTCCTGTGTTCTGTTTTTCCTCATAATAATAAAATTATACGGTGTAACTGACTAAATGCACTAACCCTTCAATGCTACAAAGCATATATAGTCATATTATAATCTTTCTAGATTCTGGATGTATAATTACATAGCCGACACTGCAATAGTTGCAGTAATTACAACGGTTCTATCTGTGAAGTATATTTCGCAGTGGATACCATTGCTATCGAGAAGACTCCCCATCTACATAAATCAAAGTTCATCCCTGTCCATCTTCGAGCACAACTTATATCTATGCATGGGAAACAGATAATTTACTCTAGGACTGCCCCCTGTACAACTATTGGACAGATGCAGCTCCTACATGGTTTATCCCATGCATGGGTCCCTCTTAAATTATCTATGGCAAGATCTCAGTTATTCTCATTATGAATATATATAATTATCTACCATGGAATGGGTAAGACCAATCTATAACCAAATGGTATAGGTTATTTTGAGCACAAAAAGAGAAATTGGTTAGGCTTTAAACAGCCTGCTAGCACTTACCTATGAACCTATGAATAACATTGATAGTACTATTCGCCCATTCTGAGCTAACATTTGGTTGTAGTACTATTCACCCATTCTGAGCTAACATCTGGTTGTAGTACTATTCACCCATTCTGAGATAACATCTGGCTTGTAGTACTATTCACCCATTTTGAGATAACATCTGGCTTGTAGTACTGTTCGCCAATTCTGAGATAACATCTGGCTTGTAGTACTATTTGCCCATTTTGAGATAACATCTGGCTTGTAGTACTATTTTCTCATTCTGAGATAACATCTGGCTTGCTGCTGGTGGATCTGGCATTAGAATAAATAGACCATAAAAAAGGCATCAGAGCCCAGGTCCCCAGGCTATCACAATCCTTGTGTCCATGAGCTAGAACAGAATCTTGTCTAGCTAATGCTTCACTCCAGTGTAGTGCCTGTCATCAAAGCAATAGAGATTACAATGACCCAAGTCTTTCACAACAAAATGCTGTCAATGCCCCTGCTGTGCCATTTCAATATAAGTATGTCTGACAGATGCAAATGGTGTCAAGCTGAGAGTTTCTGACAGCTCAGGGGAGAAAAAGAAGAAGAAGGTTCATAGGTTCGTACTAGGCTAACTGCCCTTCAGGGCCATTTTAAGCCTAGCCAATTACCCCATGTGAGAATCAAACCCTGTACCTTGTGTCTGTAAGGTAAACACCTTAACCATTTTGACAACCTCCCACGAGTGCTAAAGACAAAAATGATACAGATTCTAAAACCAAATGAAGCTAATAAAACAAAATGTGCTATGGGCAAAATAATGATAGCCATTCAACATCTGCTTGAAATAAAACTAAAACACTCTCTGCAGGACATAGCTTTGAAGTTGGCATAGCAAATACCAGCAATCCAAAGGAAGAAACAATATTGGGCAATTGGTACGGTATTAACACATATGGTTAATGCAGCCTTCCTGGTAAATCACGTACAGCACTCAAGACAAAATCCTCTAATCAATGAATCAGAGGCCATTGGGACCTTTTGCATTTAATTAACATTTCATTCATAGGATGGTACACTCAGAAGTGTAGTATCCCCCCTTATGCTGCACTGCAATATCAACTGTCGATTTACCTGGAGTGGGAATAGAACTCACAGTCTTATGCACTAAAGGCAAGTGTAGTACCTGTTGGGAACAGCATTGATCCCATAGGATAGTGTATCATAGTCCAACATAAGCATAAACTCAGTATTGGGGATAATGTATACATAGACAAAGTTGCATAGATTGAAAGACCTTGGAGTTACAACTAACAATAAGTTCTCTTTTAAACAACATGTACAAAACATGTGGAATAAGGCTTTAAAGCAAACTGGACTTTTATTTAAGTTCATGGTTATCAAGCGACCTGACTGAATTGACTGAACATTTTATAAACCATTAAAAAAACATGATAAGGCCTATTCTAAGTATAATTTAACTTTCTCTGTGTACAACCAAACTGAGGTAAACTGTTAGGAAACTCTACAGTGTAAATTCACTAAAGACAGTTTGTCTCTTAGACACTTAATATATGCTGACTGTTTAAAATTAATTGATATATACAGCATTAATAACTTTTGCCTTTTTTGCATCAAGCTTTGTTTGGCCTACTTTGTTTTTTATAAATAAGTTTACAGAAATATGCCAGGTTAGAGTTCAATACCAGTGAGAGAACATATAGACAAAGGAATGCTAAATTAACTTTGCAATTCATTAACCTTCTAAAAGTGATAAATATAGTTCTCAAATGATATCTGGATTGTGGAGCAAACTTCCACATGAAATTGTTTAAACTAAAAATAGACATATATAAAAATGAAGCTATATCTACAACTACAAGGTCTACAACCCTAAATGGCCTCATCACCCAAACAGTGTATCAAAAAACTATGAAAGTAAGAAACTAACAGGCAAAGATGGATGGAAGTGGATAACTGCTCAATGTAACCTGATGATTTCCTTTGTCACTGTGGATATGGGTTCGTAGACTTCAATCTGCACGCATTTAGACCCATTTTGTGGCATTAAATTCAATGGATGCAAGACTATTAAGATATTTGTAGGATTAGGAACTTGGGTTGTAGTTTGCTAGTCCTAAGTATGACCTCATTCATGACACATTCTGGGACTTGTATACTGTAAGTATAGTCTTAGTCATACCTTGTGAGTTATATATTTTTTTATTGCCTGTTAAATGCCAGCAATGAGAAATTTGTCATGGGACAATCAGGCACTGTTGTAAGGGATACGGGTACTCTTGTTGATAATTCTTTATCATTTAACCATAATGACTCCACAGTAGTTTGAAAAGCGTTTTACTTGGCCTATCTAATTACCAAAGGCATCTCCGCTAGATCCAAAGAAGTCTTAATTCCCCTTAACTCATAACTCGTCAGACCCATTATTGAATATAACTTCTTTATAGCATGCATTTTCTAAACATATCACACAACTTGAGAGACATTAGAGATTCATAACTAAAAATATCAGTGGCCTCAAAAATCATAGTTATCAGGAAAGATTGGCAGCCCTTTCACTGTACTCAGTCACTTATAGACTTCTCCATAGAGATCTATGTCCTGTCTTTCATGCCATGAAAGTGTCAACCCTATTTGATCTCCTACTCCTTTCCAGCACTAATGGTGCATCAAATACTCAGTTAAAGAAAATTAAACCTTCATCAGCAGATAAATAAGACATATTTGCATGTTAATTTATATCCCAATGTATCCCTCACCTCTGGACCAAACGTCCAGTACCCGCCATGCAGAGTAGCACCTTTGCCACCATTGAGGTATAGATAGATTGATAACTGGATAAACAAGCTCAAATTTGGGTCTATAATATAACCTCAAAGATACCCATTCTCAAATACCCATTTATCGACACATAATTGTTGAGCGTCCTCTTCACCAAACATCCAAATCATCGATTCTTTCCAAGGGAAAGAAATCGGTAATCCTACAAACCAAGACACGATATAACAAACACTAACTATACTAACTAACTAAATATACTAACTCCGAGATCGCACTACAGTGGGGAAAAGAGCAGATTTAAAATAACGACCAACCGATTTCTTTCCCTTGGAAAGAAATCAATGATGCGGACGTTCAACACTTATGTGTCGATTAAAAGGTACTTGTGATTTTGTACCTTCGAATATTTAATACAGACCCTCAAATTCTCTCCAAGTCTATCCTGTCTTGCCCTCCTTGAGGCTACAGAGAAATTTTTAATATGGTTTTTGGCAAGACTTGAAATGGTCTGCAAATTGATTATCTAGTACTTACCTAAGAACTTCTAAATCTAAAATTTACACCTGCCTCTACTCAAATCCCTTACTGTTTTAGCCTCTGTAGAACTTTATAACCAAAAATATATACCAAATATATGCTAAAAAGGACCGTAGCTCACTGCAAATGCTTACTTAAAAAAAAAAAAAAAAAACACTTTTAATAGAAAACAAATAAAAATGAACCCCTGAGGGTTAAAACTATTTTACACACAGGTTAAGTGCTTTCATCTGATAACTGCAGACTTCATCAGAACAGTAAAATGTGTGTTGCTCCCTCCTATATAATACATTTTTGAAAAAATCAAGATCCAATGGGAATGCTCAATCAATTAACCTTCTCATGAATAAAACATAACCTTATGAATATTCATGATTCTGCTCATTCAACCTGCACAGTTTTGTATTACACCCTGTTGCCATACAGTTTCTAAGTATACCTATAAAACAATCACATGTGCTTATGTATATCACATTTAGGTATAAAAACACATTATATAACATATAAATGTGCTCAATTATTCTGTGGTAAAAAGTATGTGCTTCTTTGGAACACAATATTGCACTTTCGTTATAAAGTATAAGAACACATTTGTACAAAAAAAAAATAAAAAACATGTATAACATAAAAAATGCTTATATGTGCTATGTTAAAAAATATATACATCGTTAGCACTCAATATTGCACTTTTGTTATTTAAACATTGTATCCTGGCATGTTGCCTCCTTTTTTATTGTACCAGCTTTCTTTCCATAAATGATCTATACACCCTTCAGTATGTCTCACTATCTCAGAAGGCTGATGCATTTTTGAATCTTAGAATGTCACAATGCCACTACTATCAAAACTTCATATTTCAAGTTCTGCTTTAGTAGAATGAATAATATCCATCCATAGTTTTCTATAAAGCATTTTAAATAGTGAGACAGGACTATTAGCTTATACATAAAACATAGGTGTGGTTGAGAATTATCCACTGTTCAGTAATAACTCAGACGCTACCATATGATGAGGTCTCCTAAAAGGAACATGTAGACTGCAACAGTTGTGGCAAAACAAAGATGTAACGACGTTCTGACAGAAATGACATAGTTATTGTAGGCAATTGAAAACATGCCATTCATCTATCCACAAGAAAATGCATAAATCCTAAGCAAGTGTTTTGGTAAAATGTTAACAATATGTCAGCAGAACCAAATAAATCATTTGGATTTAGCAGTAACATTAGAATCACTTCACTGTTGTTTTGTTCCTGAATCCGAAATAAGAGACACAGACATGTCATGACTGACTATTTGTTCTGCAAACTGTGGACCAGTTACAGCTGCAGTAACTTCCCCTAAATAAAGGGGTGTTTGATATAGGCTTGTTACAGTAACCTCCCAAAAGAAAGGGATGTTTGATATTAGTTTGTTACACTAACCTCCCAAAAGAAAGGAATGCTTGATATAGGTTTGTTACAGCAACCTCCAAAAAGAAATGGATGCTTTTTTTTCAAAATATTTTATTAAGTTTTCCATGAAAAGTAAAAGACAACAAATGACAAACAGTATTCTCATTCTAAGACAAATTATTAACAAACAAGGTAAAAACTATTAACAATATATACATAGGCCTGAAGCAAAACTGCAGATCACAGTTAAAATACACAAGTTCTTCAGTATAAGTATCAATTCAGAAAAAGTTGTGGTCCATTTGTAAAGTATCAATAAGTGCTAACACTTTTGTCCAAGGGTTATTAACAAATGTCTTTGGATAGATTCTAAGTTCTTTGGTCTTAGTTTTTTTGATTGCCATGTCTTTCACTGAAGACAAGAAATCCTCAACAGTGGGTGGGCAGCTAGTTTTCCATCTTCTAGTGATGCATTTTCTGGCAATAGCAAGTACTGACCATAGTAAATATGAATTATTCTTATTTAAAAAGTAACCTTCATTCACATTAAAAAGAACTAATGATTTAAGAAATGGATGTTTGGTATAGGTTTGTTACTTCAGAAGATACGAGAAAAGAACGTTCTTTTTTATAACTGTCCTTACTACCACCTCCTTTATGGATCAGGAAAAAGACCACTTTCCAGACATTTCTTGATTGACAGATTTGGCAAAAATCAGTTCTGAGTCTCCATGCAGCAAGTTAGCAAGAGCCTAGGGTCTGGATTATGAATCCAGAAGGTTGGCATCACCAGGCAAATTGCATTTATGATGCCTCACTTTTAGTTGACTGAAGCTTAATCAAATAACCAAGAAACTGACCATTCTCTTCGTTGGTTATGCATCCCTGCAAGACTGCAGTCAGATTAAAGTGTGCAATTGTTTGTAGACCTAAAAATATGACAACTTATTTCTTGCAGTAGCACTTTGTTTACATTAGTTCTGCTTCTTTGTAGTCATAACTGATTGAGAAACCAGATCACTATTGCAGTAGCCAAAGCTGTATGGCATGTCCTACCAAGGACAGGGACAGTCAGCCATCTTCCAAAGATTCCATGCACTCCAGCCATTACCCCACTGGAGGACAGCAGGATAAAATCAGTGCCTAGGGTTCTAAAAATTTAGAGCTTTCTTCTTGCTTCTGAAAAATGTGGCCCTCAGCAAACATCCGGTGATCAACAATCAGCTTGGATTTCACCAAAGTTATGAAGAGAACTATCTCACTGGAAATCACATTCCAAATCTAATATATTTTTGAGAAGAAAAGTGCTTATTTACTATCAGAGCTTTATCCTACAGGTTTGAAATGATGTTTTTAATGGTTGTTAATTGAATTTTTACCTCAGAATATTACTTTTTTTGCTTATGGTTCTGAGGGAAATGCCTTGCAAATAACTTCTTCATGACAAAATGGAATGTTACAAGGAGCAATTTATGAGATCTGCCAATCCATCTCTGGTATTTGCCTGGGAATATCTCAGACATATAGGTTTCATGGTCTCTATTATTCTCATGATCCCGTAGATCAGAATTCACATGAGAAAACTTCAGAGGTATGACAAATGAGTTTAGACTTAACACAAACACCCTGTTTCATTTCAGATTTCAGTTCTTGCATTTGTGGAAAAGGAATTAAGCTGGTATATGAATCAGTTGTCGCTCATGCCAGGTCTCCCATTTTCCCTATCAGCCCCAGTCCTCAACCACCAATGTATGACATTTTGCTTGAGGAGTAGTGTACAAGGGAGAGGGGGTCCAGGGCCACTGGAACAAGCAAGACAAATTAATAGATATACATGTCAAAGAAATTGTTCTTTTAATAAATGTTCTCAAATATCTGAGCCATTAATTGATATGAGGCCTTTTGCTAGTATTCACAGGCAACACCACTGTGAGGGCTACATAAACAAGATGGAATAAGTTCCTATCCCCTTTGTAGACTAGCTTTGGTAGCCTAGGTTCTAGCTACTCAGTATAAACTGTCCTTCTAGGCTACCTATATTCTGTCACAGCAAAACATTGCTGCAGACATGCTGAGCAGGACCAAGACAGGCCATCATGAATGGAAGATGAAACTGGGAAAATTCCAGAAATTGGTCCAAGTTTGGGAAAATTATCAAGTGCATCTGTTTGCCTCCAGCCATAGTAGACAGTTAATGACATTCTGCTCTAGGACTCCTTGTACTCATATCTGGATGACAGATGATTTTTCATTCCCATCAATGGGGATGTCATTGTATGCTTCCATCCTTTCTTTTGATAACTAGAGTTCTTCTATAGATATCCAAGGAGTCCTCAAAGATAATTGTGGTGACTTCCTTTTGGCCCAGGCAACAGTAGTTTTCCATTCTTTTGAAAATGGCTACGGGAATTACCACAAGCTTCCTAGCAGATCGAACCTACTCACACAGGACAGGGGCTGTTAGACATACTGCAAATTCCAAATGACTACCTGAATGATAGAATTTTAATAACATTTAGGCACCTTTTTCCAGTGGACATGAACAAGGAATTAAAGGAGAGAATGAAACTTGCTACTTGAAATCATATCTGTGTGATTGGAAAAAGAGGACCATTTTAAGGCTTGGGACTGTTGTGATTCTACAATATTTGTGTGAGCTCTTAACCACTGGCATTTCTTACTCTTTTATTAAGCTTCATCTTTTGGCCATATTTGCTTGTTTGCCCATAAATCCCCTCTTTTCTAACCTACCGCAAATGAAACAGTTTGCTGAACAGGGTTTTGCACATCTGTCCACTTGTTAGACAGTTGACTGCTTCTTAGGATCTTAATTTTGTACTGAAAAATGTATTCGGTTTTCTTTTGAACCTGTTCATGAGGCTGATTTGAGAGTGATTTGAAGTTATTGTCTTGGAAAGCATTGTTACTCAATGATCTGTTTTCTGTGAGAAGAGTATCTGAGTTACAAGCTTTTATGGTGAGCTATCCCTATCTCTGTTTTCACAGAGATAGGCATGCTTTAAGAACAAATCATTCTTTATGGCTAAGGTTGTCTTAGAGTTTATATTGAGCCATGAATTTTGCTCACTCTGGATGCCCACAGGCAGCTCAGATACTATTTTGATAGGTGAAAAACCTTCAGGATTGCTGATCAGCTGTTTATTTCCTATGAAGGTAACAAAACAGGGAATCAATGTCAAACCAGACAATTTCTATATGATTGTTCCAAGCCATTGCTTTTTCTTATTCTTACCATGACAAGACTTGTCTGGGAAAGTCAGGAATCACACTAGAGAGCTCACTCTACCAGGGCTCTGGCTACTTATGGGGCATTCTGGAAAGGGATAGACTCTAGAAATATACTACAGGCAGCAACTTGTTCTTCTGTGCACCCATTTACCAAGCACTACAAACTCAATTCTTTTCTACTTCCAGAGCAGGCTTTGCTAGAACATTCTCTAGGGGTTGATGGACTCTGATCCTTTTCCATCCTCTCTGGCTTTCTAAGCTCTGGTATTCATCTCATATAGCTTAGACTACTGCAACAGTGATCTAATGATGAGCATAGTATAGCTGTGTGAGCAGACTTATCCAAATGGTAGAAGTTTAAAGACATCACTTTTTGCAGCAGCTGCACCCTCCCTCTACCCCCTTTCTTTTTTTTTTTTTTTGCCAGGGCATGAATATATGTGTTTTTTTCTTTTTCTTCTGGCACATATCTAATTGTCAGGGCTCTAGCCTCCCTGTTTTGAGGCAAGAAATCTCTGAAGTTTTGTGCCCTAGCCACTGTTTTTATCCTGTTCCTCTCATGCATTCACTAGGGTGTATGGAACATGCCCTAAAGCTTTGGGAGCTGCCATAAATGGTCCATGGCAAGATGTCCCATTTAGTTTTGGAAACTGCAGCAGTGATCTATTTGAACAGGTACTGTTATGCTAAATTTAATTACACAACAGTACTTTCTCATGTAGCAGTTCAAATTTTTAATACCAAAACCAAATTTTTCCTTTTTTGTAAAATCAAATTAGTCACTAAGTTCTTTTAAAAACGTATACTATCAAGTTTCTGAGGGAAAATGACTGGTTTAACAATAAATGGTTCTTTGGAATCAATAGCTGTGGAAATCACTGTACTATAGTCCTTTACCATATTATTTGAATCTGGTATTACTCCTGATATCCATGTGGTCTAAAATCATTTTTACAAGACTGACTCTAACGAAGAAAAATCCTAAAGAGCTATCAAGCAATATATCAGTAAAAATATAATTTAAATCACAGTTTCATAAGTTTGAGTTAGAGGGACAAATGTAGAAGCACTGGTTTGCCAAAAAGTGTGGTTTTAATGAAAAAACTACTATACATGAGATATTGTCCTTTCTGGTAATGGCTAATAGTTTTAAGGTGACTGCAAACAATTCTGGATAAAGAACTGGAAGACATAAATTGCTTAGCCCCAAACAGAAGGATGCAGTTATAACACCATAAAAGATATTGATTTAAAATTATAGCCCTGTACAGCTACCACCGATCTTTAATGACTGGGTGAATATGTTAAGTAAAGAAAGCTACTGCATTAAGGCTTTTAATAACTAAGCTCTTAAAATAAGTTTAAGAAAAAAAAGTTTCTGCTATTGAAAATACAAGTTTAAGCATGAGAAATAATTATTACATTTCTTTTCTTTTTAAATTTTAGCATGCAAGCAGCAGAATTCATATGCAGTTATGTGGCTAGTTATCATGCTTTCTCCTTCAATAGCAAGCTTAATGGCTTATTTTTTCTTATGAACTCAGGACAATGGAAAAAGACAAAGGTAGACATCACAAAATGCTGAGGTTTAAGTGTTACTTCCTAATTAGAACCATGATTTCATTAAAGTATTTTCAAGTAAAAAGCCTTCAAAGGATATGCCATTAACTTCAAAGATGAAAGTGGGTAGTATATAAGAAATGTCAAGGACACTGACAAAATTAGAGATTGTATTTTTCCCATCTGTCATGATTTTACAGTCCTAGTTAATTTTCATGTAATATATGCTCACATTTAAAGCTTGATGGCATTTTCTGAACTTTCAAAATGGATGAACACTCATTAGTTACTTTAGACACTAATAGCAGCACTCTTAATGCTGAATTGCCCATGTTAAAATGTAAGCTTTCACAAGTATATCAGCAAGCAACGCATTTAAGTTCTTTGGGTTGCTGAAAATTTACAAAGACTGTCTGCTTTGAGTTCTACTAACTCGCTATATATACTGTAAATTAAAATTGCTTAATAAACAGTTCACATCGTCTGGGTTTGCCTTTGACACTGTTGTTTAGCTTCGTTCCAATTGCATTTATTTGCAATTGACAGCATAAACTTTGAACTTTCTCTTGCTTTCTTTCTGTTGACTTGTAATCCTTCTAATGGACAAAAAAGCGGCAGCAATGAATATTTTTTTCATCCCTCATCATTGCATATGTTGTCCTTACTGAAAACAGGATATAAACATTGTGCTAATTCTGCCAGTTTACGACTAAGTACAGATGCATTAAATTCGATCTTTACTTAACAATTATACAGTGAAAAAGACATTGATTGTAGAACTGGCTATAAGGTGCAGATATTAAGGTAGCAGGTTGTAAGTGGACCACTCAAAATTCAATTTTCCACAATGGCAATTTGCATGGTGTGTTACTCTAGGCAAGCCACAAACACTTGCCAGTCCAGTCAAACGCACATGATTAGTGAAACAATATCATGGAAGAGAAAGTAAAAAAAAAACTGAGAAAGAGAACAAAATCCAGTTTAATGTTGAACCTCCTAGTTTCAGACACGATGTCTCTGCGGAATATTTTCTCATAAATATCTAAAGTGTCAATTCATTCCAAACTTAATTTCATTTTGACAATAATTTCTTTGTTTGTCTATCAGTTTATTTGTTTATGTACTTATTTTTTCTGTTGTGCTAACTGGGAGCTTAGCATGGAACCCCAGCTTTTTTTTTGAGAGAGACCAATGTAAAGTGATCAATAATTACACATGATCACTCAATATGGGTTAAAATATACAATAAGTTTACGTTGTTTGCCGGTTCAGAACATAAAGAAGCAATACCTAATATTGTTGTTTATATTTAGTTATTGGTTATTATTCCTGGTTGTAATACCACTAGCATTAATGAGAACAAATATGCATGGTGCCAGAACTGAGAACATGGAAGCTAAATGTTCCATACTGCATGCATACATGGACATTGTCAACCTGATGCAGCCCAGCCTCCTTTAACAGTTATGACGATTAAACATCCAGGATGTACATTCCTATTAAAGTGCGTATTCATGCTTACTGTCTGCATTCATTTGCTCATTCTCTGATTACTTGGTTAAGCCAATACTGGATTGCAGTTTGCTGGAGTCTATCCCAGCAATCAGATAGGGTGAGGCAAAGAATTTCATTTAAAATGATGCAACATGTCATCTCAGGATACACACACACACACACACACACACACACACACACACACACACACACACACACACACACACATGTGGAATGCACATATATGTGCATTTGAAAGCATCACAAATTTACCTGAGGCATTTATTTGGAATGAGTAAGGAAATGTAAGCATCTACTGGAATCCTAGGAGGTCACAAGAAGGAACGTAGAGGATACTGTGCATATATCCAAAGATGGCAGAGATTTGACTTCCAACAGACTTTGTGTATTTCTTAGCATTGTTTAGTTGTTTGGTCTCTAACCATTGGATGTTTTACATTTTTACATTCCTTTTTGTTGGAATTAGATTGGGCATTTGAATTGTTTGAGCCTTTTATACAGGCTTAGAGGTCAACAAGTTATGGGTGATATCTGGCTGGACTTTAGATAGCAATCAGGATTTCTTTATTGCTGGGGTACCTTTTGACATCAATAATTTTTTTAACATCAACTGTTTATTAATATTTTTAAACTCAGCATATCTCATACAACTTCCAATATACCCCTCATGCATGGTGCGCCTCCACTGAGCTCCAGTGGCTGACCTTAATCTTTCTCAACCCCCAATATTACTGCTGAAAATTGGAGCAAACCAACACTGAAAATGACATTTATTCCCTTATCTTAAAATATTATATCACAGTTATTAAATGATCTCTGTTTAGTACCATTAATATCATATTAGCACTGCCATCTCATTAAATGATCCACCTCTCACATTATAAACACCATTGCAACCAACAGAGCAAAACAAAAAGAGAAACCTTCTAAAAGGAATTATATATAATATGTGCAACAACCCCAGTGCATCCAATTCCTGTGTAATTCCATTTCTTTTGTTCCCTCCTCTAATCCCATATACTACTGTCGTTCTGTGATTATTTCTCTCTTTTTTTCCATTTTCTTCAGAAACTTCCTATGTGTCTTTACTCCAGATTATGTTTCTTCATCTTCCTGTATTTTGCTCATCATCTCTATCACCTCTTGTATCAATGACAACCCCTCACTTTTCAACTTTCTAGTTATCTCTTTCTTACTTACACTTATCAATAACCCCATCAGCTTTTTGTGTCATGTCAGCATTTTCTTTTGAAACACAAGTAATAAATAATTTTGATGAGATCACTCAGTCTCTTCCCAGCACCTTTCCAATTAATAGTTCCATCCACTGCTTAAAGTCCAAAAGACTATTACATCCCCCAAAAAATGTTTCCATGATTCACTTTGATCCCTCTTCTTTTTCCTGCACCATCCTCTCCCAGCTCACCTTCAGATGTTTCCCATCCCAAATAAAACCTTTGCACATTTATTTTACCTTTTTTAATATTCTTGGCTCTATGAGCTTCCAGGGTGCTTGTTCCACATGAATGAATTGTAAAATGATCTGTGTCTGTAGAACTAATACTATTCGATCCATATCTAGATTAATCACCTTCCACTTTTGTATCTGATGTTTAACTTTTGTATAAATATTTTTATTGGTACTCTCTGTGGCACCATTTATCTCACTAAACAGCCTAACTCCCATACATTGTATTTGCTTCTCCCATTTAATTCCTTCCTCTAGTGTTGCCCTTCTCTCCATGTTGTTTCCTTTCTTTACTGCCTGCATTTTCCCTCTGTTTATCTTATATCCAGAAACTTTCCCATACCTTTTCACCATATCCCACAACACATGCTACTCTTGTTATTTAGAACAAAACATCATCTGCATACAGAGGTATTTTTCTCTTCTTTCCCCCATTTAAAACCTCTTGTATCTGATCTTCTTATGGATTCCGCTAAGGGTTCAATATATAATGTGAGCAGTAATGGAGAAAGGGATATCCTTGTCATGTACCTCTCTCAATATCTGTCTTATCTCATAGCCTCACTCTAACCATGACTCTTGCATTTGCTCCCTCATATAATCTATTTTTCACAGTTTTCCACTTCTGTGGAAATCTTTACCCTCATGACTTCAAACATATAATCCCAATTTACTCAACTGGAAGCTTTTTCAGCATTCAGTGAGATTACTGTATGCTTTTCTACCTCCAATAAAAAAAATCAGTTTTAATTAAATTATTTGTTGCACTGCATCCCCCTGAAAAAAACATTTGATCAGCCTGTTTATCTGGATTTGCATAAAACATTTATAATCATGGCCCAGAATAGAGATATGCTGATATAATAAGGGCCACAAGGGATCTTTCCCCTGTATATATTACTATAATTATCTCCTCCTTCCATGACTTGGATATCTCCTTTCCCAAAGGATCTCATTAAACATCTTTTCTCATCTAGTCAAGACTCTGTCTTTCTGTAATTCCTAGGTCTCTATTGGAAGTCCATCACTGCCTGGTATCCTACATTTCACCATCCGTTGCCATAGCTTATCTCCCCCCCATATCAGCTTAATCAATGCTTCTTTCTCCTCCTCTTCTGATTGCTGGAACTCTAGATTAAACCATTCCTCTTCATATCTACCCTACTCTAGCCACTCTTCTCTATCCTGTTGAAATAAGTTTGGAAACATTCTCAAAATTTTTCCAATATATCTTCCAAATCCACTACTATTTCATCCTCTTTCTCTCACTTTAACCTATAAATCTCTCTTTCCACCTCTTGCTACCTTAATCTAAGAACCAAAGCTTTTGTTGCCTTGTACTAAAAACAAATGTTTTCACTGCAGTTTTTTCTCCCCTACCTTTTCATCATCAAGTTTATGTTGTTTTTGCTCCAACTCCCTTTCCTTTAACCTATGATTACTACACCTCTTTTCTTTCTGTAACATTACCAGTTCTTTCATCCATTTCTTCCATTGTTTATCTCTGTAACCTTTCCTCTCTCATTTTTTTCTTGAACCTTTTGTCTAATTTCCAATTTAACTTTGTCCCATGTTCCACCATTATCCTTCATCTCCTCCTCTATCTCCTGCTTAATAATTTCTGCCTGCCATTCCTTAACTTTTTCTCTCTCTGGCCAATCACAGGCAACTGTCATAATTTATTTTGCATTGGTTCCTTTTTATGCCTAATTTTAAGCCACAACATTGCATGATCTGAATAAATAATAGGGTCTGCCATAACTTTCATCACCAATTGTGTATGATCTAAGGAGATATGCCCTCTCTCTAATCTTGTCCAAGTATTATGTCTGGCAGAATGGAAGGTATGGATCTCACATTCCTCTCTCATATTCGTTCTAGCCCACTCATCAAACACCCCAATCGACTGAAATTGATCCCTTAAAAATCTTCCTTTTTTGTGATCCTTTTACTTCTAGGGCCTTTCTCCTCTTGATTTCATCATATAGTAACGTCCTTCCTGAAATTTACTAATCTCTCCTAATATGTTTCTCAATATTCCTATTCCTCTGCCTGGTGGAGTATATATACTGTAACTATCATGACCTTTTCCTATTCTGCTATTCCCTTTGCTCCTGAAAACCTTCCTTCTTATCTTCTAATGTCCCATTTATCTCTGGTGGACACTTTTTCCTCAAGAGAATTACCACTCTCCTTTTTTTTTGTTTTCCCAGGCTGCAGTTGTTACCAATTTATATCCTTTCCCTTGTAAACTTGTATGATATGCATTACTCAGATGAGTTTCCTGTAAAGCAATTATCTTGCCTTTTAACATAGTCTAATACCATCTCTCTTTTACTTCTTCCTCTTAAGCCATTGACATTCCATGAACCAATCTCAGTGCTCTCCACCCTGTTTAGACTTACATTTGTTCCCTTAGCATACCCCATAGGGTCTTTCCATTCCAACTGTTCTTCATTCTCCCTCCCATACCATTCTCAAGTTCATCATTTTTACTTTCTCCTCTTTAAATCCTTTGTTTCCATGTACTAGCCTATTCACTCTCATTTTAGGATGCATTGTCATCCCTCCCCTTACCCATTCGAACTTTATACAAGTCTGTGTATAGCACTTCTAATTTCATAGCATCTTTCTCTGTGTGCATATCGGCTCCTGTCCGAAACCATTCTCTTGTCATAACTATGACATCACAATTGAAAATGAAAGTGAGTCCAGGCCTCTGCTACTTCCACTTACTTCTTGTCATTCACTGTCTCCTTAATCTCAAAAATTCCTTGTTTAGTTACAGAAATCTAACTAGTCCCTCTTTTTTTTTCTGCCCTTAGAATGGTTATACACCATAATGGGAGTCTTACAATTAACCACTGGTACATCATATATGCTTTTAAATTCTCTTATCCTATAAATGCATAAATCTTTTCTAATTCAGTGGCCACCCACTGCACATGGATGTCTTTACCTTGGACGATTCTAAAAAAATATATAAGCAACTCTTATTTCAGGGAGTAGAACAGCTTTCAGGCGTACATATACATAACATTTTAGCCTCCACTCATACCCCTTTTATCATCTGCTTAGCATTAATTCATTACATTAATTGTATCTTTCTAGCCCTCATACCCATAATAAAACTGCCATATAGAATATCGAAGGCCATTAATCATTGGTTATGTTGTCGCACTTCCCATTGCGAGCATGTGTTCTTTCTCACGACTTCCTTAGTGTGCTTTATGTTATGATCTTTCTACCACCCATTCATCACATGCCTGATCAGTTCTTGGCTTTTCCATCCTCATATATCTTTTTATTATTATTTTTTCATGTGGAAACTACTTTCCCTTAAATAGTCCCCATCCGGTCTACATGTGAAAACACACAATAGATGTAAAACATAAATATGAGTAATTGTGATTATTATATTACAATTAATAACAGTTTTTACAGTGAATAGTAAACAATTTAAAATGTTTTAAGATGTCCAAAAAAATATGTACTCATATTCATTTCCATACAGTCTCTTTAGTTTTGAGATGCTGCAAGAGTTCAAATTTGAGCCTTATATAAATTTAGAGAACATCCCTTCCATTAGCTTTAAGTTTGATTTATTAAATTCCACAGCCAACTACATAAGAATATATATTTCAGAGTCTGTAGTTAGATCATCAGATAAGGAGAACACTAAAAATAACAACATAAATTTTCAACCTCCACAATAACTATTAGCTGTTATCAAGCCAGAGCAGTTCATTCTGTCCTCTTTCCTTCATTGCTTTTTGAAACTTTTAATTGATACAGCACAAGTAAGACTAGCTTTTGACTGTGTGCTTAATCTTCCAGTTTTCTCTGTTCTTTTAGTCTTTCTTTGTGGATCTTTTCTGCTCTTTCCTGCAACAACTTCTGTCTTTGAACAGTGGGAAATAAGCTTGCTTTGTATGTTATCTTCTCCGGTCAGTTCTGCTTCTTTAAATGGAGGTATTTCCTCTGATGCAGCAAACTTCAGATTTAGCAGCTTCCTTATAAAATCCAGAGCCTCCTCTGGCTCAGTAAGTGATCTTTTCTTGCCTTGCACAAAAGTTCTTATTATAGCCAGATAGAGCAGCCTCCAGCAAAAGCCCCTTTCTTTACAGGCTCTGATGGTTGGAATCATTGCATTTCTCCTAGTTACTGGCTCATAGGTGAAATCATGGTCTATAATCATTCATCACATTTCTCCTAGTTATTGTTTCATAGGAATAATCATGGTCTGTAAGCATTACTTCATCCCCAACCTTTAATTTCTTCCCAGTTTGCCACAGAAGTTTCAAGAACCTTTCCTTTAATTCAGATGTTTGCAACCGGATAATGATTGGCGTGGGATGCTTCTGACATAGTCAAGGCACCATGTAGTGGGATGTGTTCTCTCTATGGAAATCTCATTGTGGAGGATTCCGGACCAATTTTCTAACAACTGTTTCATTGAAGTCACACAGTCCACTCACTCATAAATCTCTGGCACTCCTGACACATTTAGATTTTTTTTTCTTGCTAGGCCTTCCGAGTCCACTGATCCTTCAACCACATCTATATCTATATCCACATCCACTCTTGCTTTCAGCTCCAAATTCTCAGCCAACAGGTCAATCATCTCTTAGTCCCTTTTCATGTACCTTCATATTCTCAGCTAAAGTCCATAATGTTTCCAAGGTAACCATACCTCTTGGTGCCAAAGTACTGTCTGTCTTTTCCTCTGCATGTTATATCTTATACATGATCTGTTTGGGTTTTCTCAAGGTTCTCTTTGACATGGATGCACTCCTTCCATCTCTTTCTTCTTGAAAATGTATGATTACCACCAAAGTGAAGAGTCCATTCCACCAAATTAACTTATTGTAGCAAAGCAATGCCAAGATTCTGCTCACTAGACCAGAGCCATATGGGAAGTCAGCTTCAGTAGTATTAATGATGAACTGTGAGTATTATCCTCCCTGTAGGATTGTAGAAAGTGGGAGCAAGGGAGTGGATAAGTTGTTGAATTGTTGAGTGGTTTTGTGGCATCTGCTCACTGGTTTATGTTCTCTTTGTAACTTTTTTTGATTTGCAACATTTTGTGATCTCTTACTTTATTTTAATAACAATAATAAAGTTTCAAACCTTTTGGACATTGACATGCTAGCCACTGGATTTTGTGTGATATTCAATTTTTTCCATGAAGCGTTCCAGGTTATGGACAGGTTTGAACACTGGGCATTGAATTTTATGGTTCTTGATATAATGTATATGTCTTTTATTAGTATTCTGCAGCAAATTATGTTTTAATTCAAAGTACTTATTTTTAAATAATACTACTACACTATGCACAGTATGTTTTTATTGGCTGTATTATTGTTTTCATTGACCTCATATTATTGCATTTTAGCAGTGATGAAAAATGCACTTCAATAAATTTGAAGCTGAAGTTGAAAATATGATGTGGAGACTCCATCCAGAAAATACCTCAGTTGAAAACCAAACCATTGCTACTGATTGTGAGGTGATGTTTGACATACTTTGTGTTTTGTTGGTAATAATTAAGACTGATTGGAATATGCTGCTTAACATATTCTCTGATCATTCATACTGATAGGGAGATATGTGAGGGATCATGACATGTTGCTAAATCTAAGTGATAATGAGGCCACACATAGTACTTATGTCAAATGTCTCTATCAGTAGCATTACTACTGGCTTTAACAGCAGGCTGGTGTGCACACACGAACCACAGTGCTAAGGAATGCCTTTGCAACAAAACAGAGACATCTGTTTGCCTGGACATTGCACTTTTTTTTTTTTTGTAATCATGTTCTAACAAGCCCGTTGCAGGAAACAGATTCTCACAAACTTACCATGAGGGTTTGTGGCCTCAGGAGTTAGTTATATTACTTTTGGGGAAACAGATATAAAACTCCATGCATGTGTAATAAGGTGGGTAGCCATGACCCTCAAAAATATAGATATATGCATCATTACTGAAACATGGGTTCAGTGTAGCAATGTCGCCTTCTTGTTGTCATGTTTCAGTGCCTACCAGCCATTTAGATCATCCTTTGAAAATGACTGCATTTTTGGTGGAGGCATTTCTGTGTTCAGAAAAAAGTCAATAATTCAAGACTCAGAAAACAAGATAATGAACCCAGGCTCCTCCATATCCAACTTACCATCAATAAAAATATGCATCATATCACAGCCAACTAAAGAACCCCTCATCCATGTCACTGGTAGCCCATGTGGCATATTTAAATAAACTGGAATCCCTCTCATTGAACCAAATACTATTCTCATAGGGGATATTAGTTAACCTTCTATTAACTAGGAAATCTATACTAATCTCACTCTTTTCTATACCTGTAACTACCCCATTATTGGTCAACTCTGACCATTGCACAGTAATATTCACTATGAGGGTATAACTTGATCTGCTATTAAAGCCTTGTGTCTAAAGAGATTAGATTATTCAATGGCTAATCAATTACAGCTAGCTGATGAATTGATGAAATTTAAGTATCCCCTCCCCACAATTAACTAGTCTCTCACATTTCTTCATTCATGGACAAGTTGCTGTGTTCACCTAAATGCTTGCTTTGAAGCATCAGCCCCAATCAATAACAAAGTGTTAAGTTCAGAAGCAAACCCCTATGGTGGAACCCTAGCATAAACAAACAGTATAATAAAATAAAGAATCTATCTGCAAAAACATTAAAATTGGCTGAGATAGTAAATGCAAATGATTGCAATGATTTTAAGGGTAACAAATCTTTTTTTTTCACTCATAATTCATACATGTGTACATGTGTACATGTGTGGGAATCAAACATGAATTAAGAGAGCATAGGTGTCAAATAACGTGCTGTAAGATTGATTCTTTTAAAGTAATTCTTCTCCAGTATTGATAATATCAAGGTCAATGGCAATATTCTCATGGATTATTTGGAACATTACTTGAATGGAAGAGTTTCTGATTGTTGTGATAAATTAAAAGTCTATAACAATTAATGAAGAAAAAATAGATGAAAATCAAAAATTCCAAAGTTCAAAAAGGAGAAATTACCTTTATCCATATAATTAAGGCCTTAAACGATAAATGTCAGGAGATTTTGAATCATAGTTCAGTGATAGTGCTAGAGAAAGTTAAATTATATTCCTATTCATTTACTCCTCAGGGCCTGCATAGATCAGCTAGAAGCTAGAATCTAAAATAAAAACTCATTCAGAAGATATAATTTTAAATTGAAGCAATAATAAAATAGAGATATTGAAGAAATTCTACTCATTTTTAGAAAATTCTGAGATAGAATGAATAAGATGGATACCACAAGTAGAAAGAATTCAGAATTTGAAGACTATTAGCAGACTATGTTGGCAAAAAGGATAACCATATGTAATATTAATTATCTTACAAATCTTACAAGAACTTTATATACACCCCTTAATATAATATCTAAAGTAAATAAATTAAAAAAGACTCAAAGGCAAGGTTCATCCACAGTTTATCCACGAAAAATCAAGACAGGCTTATACAATCAAGGTTAGCGCTTTCATCCAAACCAAATGTAAGAACCTCATCAGATAATTACAAACCATAAAAATCCAGTATAAATAATTCAAACAGAAATGACATCACTTCTCCTGATAATAGTTTAAAGGCATATACTCCCCATTAACAATTCATATACTTCACTGTAATAATGAATTCAAAATATAATAAAATCAACTTCACAACATATCACGTTTTTAAGATATATAAATACAAATACACATACTAAACAAATATGTTAATCTTAAAATTAAAAAAAATTAAATATTATCTTTCCAAAGCTTTTAAACATAAAATACATTTCAAAGAGTACTGGTCATTAAGGCCAGGACTGGCAAAAGCATTAACTTTGAGCTGTCAATAAAGCTCCCTCTCCTCTAAACGAAGGGGCCAGGGGCCTCCTCTGATGTTCTTAGTGACATTATCAATTATTAAATAGTTAAAAAATGCCTAGGGTTTTCAGAGACATCTTTGGCCAAAACATTTGTGATGTTAACTTTCCCAATATTATATTGGTGTTCATATACTCTCAGCTTAAAGTGTCTTTCTGTTTTACCAATATAAAACCCTGGGCAGCATTGACATAAAGCAGTCTACACAATGCCACAGCTTTCACAATTATATTTGCCTCGAATCCGATATGTTACATTATTAAGGGTGAAAGAATTAGCAACTTTCATGAATTTACAGAAGTTGCACCTACCACATTTTGTCATCCCCACTTTCAAAGGGTACGCCCTAGCATTATTGTCAAAAATATTCTTTAGGTTATTCCCTCTTTTAAAAATCAAACCAGTGCTAACACAAAATTTTTGCTGAATAGAGGGGTCATCTAATAAGATTCTCCAGTTTTTCAATAAAATCTCACGTACAGGCCCAGCATCCATAGAAAAAGTTGTAATAAATTTAAACGTATGGTTGTTAACAATTTCATCTTCAGTATTTCCATTTAAATCCCCAACGGTAACACCTGCATGAGCATTTGATACCAACTAATTTGGGGGTGATTCCATTAATACATCCGTGGTGCTGCTCACTAGGGGTTTAAGCAACCACTAGCCCTTTTTCTATGAACCTCATTTATAATATCTTCTATTAGTGCAAGAGGGTAACATTTCTTCAAAAACATGTTTTTTAGATTCTCACATTTGGACATAAATTCATAGTCCGATGTGGTCATCTGAGCAGCTCGTACTAGTTGACCTTTGATAACTGCTTTTTTCTTGTGAAATGGGTGAGAGCTGTTGAAGTGTAATAATGTGTTGGAGTACGTGAGTTTTCTGAAAATCTTAGCTATGTATCTCCTATTAATGATGTCCTTTTTTAATTCAACATCTAAGTAGGAGATAGTATCAACCCTAAATTCAAATGTAAATTTAAGGAATGATGCAAATCCAGAAATAGTATTGACAAAGTTTTCTGCATCAACTAAATCACCCCGAAAAATGATGAATATATCATCCAAAAATGTAGTGTACCAGAAAACTCTGTCTATATATATATATATATATATATATATATATATATATGATTCTTAAATAAGAATTCACATTCCTAGTATGCCACAATTAGCAAAGCTACCCCCACAGAGGGAGCCCATAGCAACACCAGCTTGTTGCAAAAAATATTCACCATTGAAAATCGGCATGTTATTAAATGATTGATTATGATAATGTCACTAAGAACATCAGAGGAGGCCCTTGGCCCCCTCATTTAGAGGAGAGGGAGTTTTATTGGCAGCTCAAAGATAATACTTTTGCCAGTCCTGGCCTTAATGACCAGTGCTGTTTGAAATGTATTTTACGTTTAAAAGCTTTGGAAAGATAATATTTCATTTTTTAATTTTAAGACTAACATATTTGTTTAGTATCTGTATTTGCATTTATATATCTTAAAAACGTGTGATATGTTGTGAAGTTGATTTTATTATATTCTGAATTCATTATTACAGTGAGGTATATGAATTGTTAATGGGGAGTATATGTCTTTAAACTATTATCAGGGGAAGTGTTGTCATTTCTGTTTGAATTATTTATACTGGCTTTTTATGGTTTGTAATTGTCTGACGAAGTTCTTACATTTGGTTTGGATGAAAGCGCTAACCTTGATTGTATAAGCCTGTCTTGATTTTTCATGGATAAACTGCGGTTGTACCTTGGATGAACCTTGCCTTTGAGTTTTGTTTTGAGTAGTTTTATATTTTTTTGTGTTTGTGGTTGTTATTATGGCAAGTGGTTTACCCTTTAGTCCTCAGTTGCTGTTCTCACTGGAGAATATTAATTCAAACTACTACTGAAGCGAATGCTGTGTTAAACCTGACATCCATCATTCAGCATTTGGCTAATCAAGTGGATGATTTGACCAAAAGACTGAACGCTCAACTGCCGAGTCCACATGATACAACTACTATCTCTAATACAAGGCATGGCACTAGTGAACTGGTTGTGGTAATGGATGATGTGCCTTTGACATCCTTACATTCATCCCAGCACCAGCCAGTGGCTGGTCCTTCACATATCTCCCCTGCTAGCGGTTTTAACTGCCAAACAACACAAAGTATGCTGCCTTCTTTGCTTGAGTGCCTTAATAAACCTGTGGATTTATTAACTGATTTATCAATTGAGAGCACTCATGGTTTTAAACTCTCAAACCAGAACTGACATTGTCAATAACTTCAAACTCTTTGATTCTAAACTTTTTAAATTTGAAAAACTCCAGTTAGAAGTCTCCTGTCTACAGGAATGTGTTAGCAGATGCCAGATACCTAAGGGTTTGAGCCAGTGGCATTACCCAACTGGGCTCATACATAATTCTGCCTTCTTTAAAGAACTTATAAAGCTTTTTGATAACCAAGGCTGTGAATTTTTACATTTACTGATTAACAACTATAATATCACAATGGCAATGCTAAAGGATGAATTAATTTGCTTGGAATCCTGCATTAAAGATGATGCAAACTTTTGCTGTTACAAATACGACTTTGATCGTATTTTTAAGAGTATATAGAGTTCACTTATTAAACTTAGATCTACAAAAATAAAGAAATTAGAATGGGATCGGAAAGACTATTTGAATGGTGTTGCCTACCTTGCTCCACTCATACTTAATATACATGAATTGCCAATAAGATAAAAGATAATCCACAGACAGGAAGAACCGAACCAAAAAGCACAAAGTGCAGCTTTATTGGACAACAAACAGGTCAATAAATCAAGCGTTTTCGCCAGGAAAATACCTGGCTTTCTCAAGATAAAAAGTAGTGTGACTGAAAAGTTTAAATACTTAAGCATCTGATCACATGGTACTTAATTAGTTCAACAAACATCCACTTAAGAAGGCAGTTAATTTTGTGTTTGTTGTTCAATAAAATTTTTGGTTCGGTTCTTCCTGTCTGTGGATTATCTTTTATCTTATTTGCCTTGGTTTCTTGGAAGTTATTTCTCGGTATACATGAATTGCCAACTAATACGATAAGGCAACCATCAGTGAATCACCATAATGACAAGCCTGAGGTCATTAACAGTAATCAAAACTCTCTTGATACCTGGGAAACTGAGTCAGATGACATCAATGGACTTATTAGACATAGTGACCATCTTCAACAATTGCAGGAGAACTCCAATAGCTCTCAAAACAAAGATTTTCAGATGGCTGTGAAAGGGAATGGGTGACAGTCGAACTTAGGCTTGGGGAATTCGCAGAAGCAGAAAAGGAACAACAAATGCTGGAGATAGAACCTTTTATTAACAATGGATCCATTACTGATAATCATGAATGGTTAGGGATCCATCTGAACACTGGTGGCGATTTTCGCATATATATAACTACACAGAATTTGATCCACCTCATGAACTTGTTGACTTGCTATCAAAAGGACTTTCCTTTGTGCCTAGTAAATGGGTGGACCTGGCAAGGACATTATTGGACTTAAAAATCTTTGCATGTAAGCTCAATCTTACATTCCTTCTAGGACATAATACTTATATTCACAATGATTTACATTTCTCTAGTGTATATAATCCGGGTCTATATTAGATACTCAAAGTTACTGTATTTTGAATACGATATGGTCAACACTATATCATCAAAGTTCAGTAACATTGAATACCTAATAAAAAAATTAAAACATAACAGGAAACACAACTACTTGCTGTAAGCAGGGGGGCAAGCCCCCCTGCACCCCCACACCCCCGCTACTAAAATATTCCAACTCCAAGATTGCACTACAGTGCAGTAAAGGGAAATATTCTCTTTCCGCACTGTAGTGCGATCTTGGAGTTGGTATATTTAAAGAGCGGGGGGTGTGGGGGGGTTAAGGGGGCTTGCTCCCCTGCTTACGACAGTTACTTTCTGTCCCTTGTTTTTCTTTTTTTTTATGTTCAAAATGATAAAACTTCAAACATACAAGTTCGATCTTGTGGTGTTTGAAGTTTTATACTTTCGATCAATTAATGGGAACCCATATAATCTACCTTTGAACAATACAGTATTATTCTTTGAGAAACTTTGTGAATTAGACTTTAGGAGTTTATTATCTAAGCGACCCTTAAAAACATATGTGCCTAATGTGTCAGATAGTGAAAGGAATGTCTTAGATTTAATTAAATCACAAAATATTCAAATTCTTAAACCTGATAAGGGTGGAGGCCCTATTTTCATGGATGAATTTGATTACATCAATAAAATGCTGGATATGTTACATGCTGACACCTATGTAAAAATTTTATTAAATGAATTTCATGGTGCTTGTCAGTGGATAAGGTCTTTAATTAATGACCTGTTCATTGATAACCGCATTGACATGGAAACATTGAATTATCTTAACATCTTGACTCCCCTTACACCAGTAACATTTGGGCTCTCTAAAATCCACAAGGACTTGCATGATCCTTCATTTCGACCCATAGTGGATGGTAGGAATTGTATTACGTATGGATGTGCTAAGCTTGTGGATCAGAAACATAAGAAATTCCTGGATAGCGAATCCCAAATTTGTAGTTTTATATTTGTTTGTGTTTTAAGTACAATAGCTTGTTGGATACATTTAAGTTGCATGGTGATGCTTATAAAGGTCCCATTGACTATGAACCTATAAATTATTCCCCATGAAAGTTATTTTAACACTTCATGAAATGTATAACACTATACATTTATAGGGTCTATATTAGTACTGCAATCATCTAAAATCCCAGAACTCGAACTCGCAATTGTGGGAGGCTGCACCCCCCACACCCCCGGCTAAATATATATTCCAACTGTGAGATCACACTACAGTGAGGAAAGGGCAAATATTCCGATCTTCACTGTACTGCAATCTCACAAAAATCATATCAAGATCCTAGAATTTCGATGATTTCAGCGTTCGTTTAGATAACATTTCATTTATTTAATATAGACCCACATTTAAATACCTTAACTGCACCTACATTAAAACAAGGTAAGAGTCATGAAGACTGTTGCTTTTGTAGACCCAAGCCTTTGTGTCATTTAATAAGGATAGGGTTTAATTGTATTAACTTCATTGATTAATAAAGTTCAATGTATACTTATAAAGACAGCAATACAAGATTATATCAAGAAAGTCATATTATTAACAGATGATGCTGAGTATAATGAAAGGAAATGACAGCAATAACTTTTTGTACTAAAATGAGTTTCATTCATTAAGTCGCCACTATCTTTTTAAAAGTCCTGAAGGTTCTAGTTTTCCAATGTCATTTATCAGTTTGATTATATCTTTGCTTCCCAATTATTTGACCTGTACTAAAGTTGGTATACACTTATCTCAAGCTATGTAAGTATCTACGATAGGGTGTATCTCCAAGTTGGTGCTAACCTCAATCACAGTCTCTTTAGGACCTTAATGTTGGAAAATGAATCTCATTTTCAATACATAGGTACACTGCCTGTTAATACAGGAATCTGCAGGCCAAAACCAAGTAAAGGTAGAAGAGCTAAGCAAATAATAAAACATTACTTAGTCCCATACAAAAACAAACAACCCCCCCCCCCAGATTTGTCTGATGTTTTTCATTCTTCTCAAATAATAAAACTCTCGGGGTTACCTTAGTTTTGTTTTGTATGGAAAACTTTGGTGGTATATAGCCAGTGCAACCTCATACAAGACATTAATAGGGGGGATCCTCTTATAGCAGAACTCAAACCAACATCCACTAGAAAGGACTGTTTTTTATTCAGTTGTATAGCTTTAGCTGAATTTTATAACTTTTCCTTCACTTTTTTTGGTACTTACATATTATCACAACCAGATTTTCATGGCTGCAAAAATAGCATACTTCAAGTCAAAGGAGGCCATGCAACACTGGACAGTGTTATTGAAAGTTCTTATTGCTCAGTAAAAAGTATGGATTACCTTCAGGAAGACCAGCAAACTAAAAAAATCCTCTTCCTGATTTGAGTGCATTATATATACACACTGTAATTGTCATGGCTCTTATCATACGCAACGATTTCTGCAGGTTGTAAAAAGTGTGTAAGAGCAAGTGTAAGAAAGTGTGCCTATACTGTGTGGGTCAAATTTAACAAGTGTGATTGATTATTAAAGAAACGCAGAGCAGAAGGGATAAAGGACTTCATAAAAGGTAACTGTGCCGACTAATCAGCGAGTAGTGCTGTCAGTAAATAACAGCATGCGTTCCTTTTCAGACTTCATCTCCTTGAAATACAGCACCCCAAGGAAAGTGTACATGGCTGTTACTTTGCCAGTGCCTGCTTCCTTTCCTGTTCTCTATTAATGTTGGCATGTTGAACTAGGTTCCTGCCATCTGAGTTCTGGTGAGGCTTGCTTGAGGTACACAGTAAAGGTGAAAGGGCAAAAAAAAAAAACAAAGGGAAGAATGCTGGCAGCTTTGAAAGTTGCTTGCGATGACAGGTAATGGCAGCAGTGCTACACTGCATATGATTACATTGTGTAACTGCCGATCGAAACTCCCTATGTATGTGCACAGCTTAGTGTGCTCCTGATAGTTAAGCAATGTTATGCGACAGTAGAAAACACTGATGATCATTTCTGAGTCTTAAATGCCCTTGTTTGACATGTAGTATGCGAATTTTGTGACCATAAAAATCTGGTTGCGATAATAAGTAAGTACCTTCTTTTCTAATAAAAGTCTTTTGTTTTATTTCATGTAATCAACTTGTACATGTTTTATAATTTTGCATTTTAGAAAAGGTAATCGGATATCAATCTCTTCCAAAATGGAAAGTTGTTACAATAAAATCTCCAAGTTTGCCATAAAAGCCAAACACACCTCCCACCATTGCTCTGCCCTCCACATTATTAACTGGCTAGAACTTCCCAATCATCTGGACTACTTACTACTGTCCATAAGCTATTCTTTAACCCTACCATATGCCCTACTCTTTCCAACTTCCTACAACCTTACACTCCTAATAGGCTACTTAGATCTTCCCACCTAAACCTTCTCACTGTCTATAAACCAACCCGCCCTGCTGGACGGCACCTCCTGTCCTTCTCCCTAGCCAAGAAATGGAACTTTCTCCCTTCTCTACGAACTAGTGAAAACACTAACAACTTCAAATCACATCTCCATTCGTATTTATTCTCTAAGTGGAAGTGCAGTTGCACTTCACCCACCAAGCCTTCTTCTCTTCTCACTTTAAATCATAATTTCCCGACTTCCCCTTTGCCTACTACTTAACTCCTCTAGAATTGACCTCTTTTAACACCTCTAGAAATGACTCTCTCTTCAGCATTATTTCTTGTACATTTCATACATATTGTATTTAGTTTTCATTCCCGGTTCTCCTCTCCCTTAATTTGTACCTGTTCTGGCACCCAAATAAGACACATTTTCTATATAAACTCTGGAATTTTTTCCTTGCAACATATGACCTATCTGCTAAATTATTAATGTACTAGTTCATGTCTCTATTCTACACAGTATTTGCACCACTTCATGTCTCTGTTCTCAAAAGTGTCTGCACCCTCAATTGCTACTATAACTTGATTATCTTATGTATCTGCATTCTGAGGGGTACTTTATCTGAATGCTTAATGCTTACTGTGTAAAGTGTAGCTTTAACAATGTACCAGTTCATGTCTGAATTTTGAATAGTTACTTAATCCACAAACTCAATGTAATGTGAAGCCTTACCAATTTACCTGTTTATGTCTCTACTTTTTTCTATACCCTCTATATCAATTGTATTTTGCTTAGCTTATGTATCTGTATCATAAATTGTAACTTTATCCAATATCTAATGTTTTTACTATGTAATGTTGGAGCTTTTCTCCCCGGGCCTCCACTGAAAATGGGCTCTCGAGCCCAGTGGACCTCCCCGGTCACCAAACTGAAATAATAATAATAATAATATTCATGACACTCTTGTTATTTACTATTGTGCTTTATGCAACATGTTGTTTACAGTTTTTTCCAGGGCATTTAAAATTCATGCCACAGTGGTCAAAAGTAATGAAAGAACAAGTATTGTATGATGGCTTTGCACAGTACAGAAGTGCATAGGTAACTCTGAACTTACAAGGAAACTACAGACTAAATCAGCCTCATGGTTTTAAATTATTGTGCTTTGAACAAAATGTCTTGTGAGACACCACGCTGGCCGATTGATGTTCTATTCTTTTCAAGAAGGTACTGAAATAGTTTTGGGGTTTAGGGTGGTTAGAAAAGGTGATGATTAATAGCGATCATCTTTATCACCCTCATCATCATCCTGACCATGGTTATTAAAAAAGCAGCAAGCAAATGTATTTCATTGTGAAGTTTAAACTGTGGCATATTAAGTTGATTATTATCACAAGAGCGTGAGCAGGCATATTGTGGTCTGCATAAAGTTCTGAAATATGTCATATTGGTTCAGAAAAACATCAACATCTCCACATTCATTGTGATAAATATATACTTGTTACTATAAATAATTTGGAGCTAAACAATTTACAGAAAATGAGGTCATAATGGTCAGATGAATTGTTCCAATACAAGTATGACATAATGATGTCCCCACTGTAAGGATTATTGTAAACACAGCACTGTTTCATTACTTGTATTGAGGTGTAAGATGTCTTCCATACAATGGCTGCTGCATTTTTATCAGAGCTTTCAGACATTACAAAATGTATTTGAGTTTTATGAGACAGGTTTGTCAGTCTGGAGTCTGAAACTTTGCTCATCACTGGTTTATTATGAAATGAAATATCAGTTCTCCTCTGGTCATATAAATATAAAGTATCATTACTGGCAGTTCTTGCAGGAACAAATACAGAAATAACAAATTCTGATTTATGAGGATCTTGTTATACCATTCTGATCAACAGCACTGCCTTTTCAGCATTTTAATTTTTGAGGTAGACGTTCAGGATCGTAAGCTTGTTACTAAATCTTCTGCAGTTTGAAGACATTATGGAATCCTTCAAGCATGAATCAGAAAGATGGGTATACTTACATTGCTCTGCTTTGCATATGTACACAACCTGACTGTCAGCCTTAGAATATTATTTACACGTTTTCCATTAGGTTATCAGTGACAAGGAAATAAGATGGATGTCATTTAACTTGATGTCCGTCAATTATTTCCCTGAGAGTTTCAGAATAATACTCAACTACTCTACCAGGTGTTACTCAATAGGAGAAATGTCTGTATCCCTTTTTCTACTGCTAAAATACAATGCACCATCTTGACTAATTGTTATCTATTATTCAAGTGTCTATCCTTCTAATCCAGTAGGTTACATTCCATATACTAGGAACTTGCCAGATGAAGTAATATAGAGGGAGCATCAAGGAGCTGGTCGTGCAGAACCTAAGCTTTTGTTTAAAAACAAAAAATCTTTAAAGTGTCTGCTCTGCTATAAGAATAATATCTCTCATGTTGGGCAGTTGTCAGATTGGATAGAGACTCATAACTGTACTTGCAATTATTACAGTTATATTGATGTAAATGTGAGCTTTTTTACGTATCCCATTACGGGGAAAGTATGTAAGTTTTCATTTTATGTGGATTGCTGCACAAGAAATTTTGTATATTTAGCAAGGTGTACTACATGCCTCTGTTTTTATGTGAGGAAGATGAATCACTCATTGAAAGAGCACATTAGTAAACATATTTATGACATCATGACTTCTAATGATAATAATGCCTTAGCTAAACCTGTTATGACGTATGATACATCACATTCCTTTACTTGTCTTGTTCTGCGAATTTCACTGACTAATCTTATGTTAGGGGACCTTTTGAATATAACAGAAGAGAATGAATTAAGGTGGATTATTTTAATACGTGCAGTCAAGGGCTATGGCTTGAATGAAAGTATATCAATAAAACCTTATCTAAAATCATGACCCCTTTTTAGATGAATGGTTCAGCTACTTTGTATTTAGTTGCCTGTAATCTCTCTAGCCTTGTCATGTGATGTGTTGGCGACTTACCACTGGTTGCTTTGTTTTATTAATTAGATTGGTGTTTTAGTGTGTTTAAGTATCTGAGGAAGTGCTATTTATGGCGTGAAAATGCTTGTCCATTTTATTCTTTTATCTATTAAAATTCTTCTAAGTTTTATTACTATAGTCATGTTTGTGTCATCTCTATTTTGTTGATTTACACCGTAATATAGAGGTAACCTGTCCCAAGCAGGAATCCATTGCTGAGCGTTCTAACAATCGAAGTTAGCTACAGAAATCATTCAGCTGTTTTACAAAATAAAAGAACAAATATTTAACTTGCTATGCTGTCTTTCCCTTTTTCAGCTTAATGAACCTTTGAGCTTCCTTTTCAAAGTTGTTTCTTCTCCAGCAACATTTCTCTGTGGAGTCATCTGCTCTATTACCCACAAGGCACTTGTGCTTTTTCTCCCTTTTTTTGCCTGTTTCTTTCCTTGATTCATAGCTCTCCACATTAATCATGAATATATTTCCTTTGATACAAGCTCCCTGAACGATGCATCAGTTTTAAAATTCTAATGAAATATGCTATTCCACTTTCAAAAATAGTACTATCTTACTCTCATTTTCCAATTT